>NC_053027.1:143426542-143532463 GCF_003073215.2 Triticum urartu | reverse complement strand
CAAAGCCCTTGGATGAGAAGAGATTTAGCAAGTTGCGGTGTGAGCTAAATATCCTAGAATCTTCGAATGTTCTTCGAAAAGGACACTCATCCTAACACTTATGCAAAATTGATGAATTAGATGTGCAACACATGAAGAAACATTTTTCTTCAATCAATGAAGAATAACACTCTTAGTGTGAAGAAATTAATGAAGAATTTGATTCTCAGAACCCTACGATAATTGTACGCGGTGTCTGAAATCATCATTCTTATACGGTGGGTCACGCCACGACCAAAAGTTGAAATTCCTCAAATTATTCATATTCTTCAACTTTGCATAGTCTTCACTGGTTCCGTCGTTTTTCTTCATTAGCTATATATATATATGAGTTTATGTCCTCTACAGCATTCACTTATTACTATTTCTTCAAGTTGGTTTTCTGCTAAGTGAATGTGATCGGACCCTTCCCCTCTATGCTATACTCAACCCAATCTGTTCACAAATCCTTCATGTGCGGTCTATTTGAAACTCGTTCAAAATCTTCACTGTGTCCTTGTCAGCTGAAGAAATTACGAACGGAGCTTTAAAACCTATCTTATCTAAATTTTCGGCTTTGCCGCTCAAACCGTTCCGCATCCCACGATACACTTATCCACTCACCCACGATCTAACATGATCTCCACCTCTCACTACGTGGGTGACACATGTCATGCGAATGAGAAGGGTCAGGGGCACGTTCGTCCAATTTCTTTGGGCGAGCAGTTTTTCACCGTGGCTATAAATACCCCTCCTTCCCTTCCTCACTTCTTTTACTCCGCTCGACCTCTCTCTCCAGCTCGAGCTTCTCAAACCCTAGCACTGCCGCTACTTCATCACCGCCGGAGAGGAAGAGCTTCACTGCCTCGACCTCGTCACCGACGTACTCGCACCGACCGCGGAAATCTTCACTCCGCCGCCGCCGTAGCCGTCTTCCTCTGCTATGTTAAGGCGTGGAAGATCTGCACAGACGAACTTCACATCTCCTCACTCCAGCTCATCGTGTTCTTCGTCCAGGGTAAATTAAAAGTTACTTTTACTGCCCTCGTTGATTCGAAAGATTATCTACAAAATCTTCAAAAGTGTTTTTCTTCATATCTTCACACATTGAACACCTCACAAGTCATCTGTTCTTGATTCATTTCTCTAAGCATCATTTTTCTTCAAGATTCCTCAATTGTGTGGATCTTCGATCTATACAACTCTGGAACCTAAGACAAAGAACGCTTAGTGAAAATCTTCAAGACTCATCTGGTTAAATTCTTCAAACTTGTTCTTTTTGAAAAACCTTCTGAGAACGCATATGACCTCTCCAAATTCCTCGCAACTATACTCTGTTCACATGTACACATGTCAGCTACTGAATCACTAGGTTCTCATCAACTTAACTCATTTGCAGCGTACCTCGAAGAAAAGTTGCATACTTCTTCAGAGAATTCGATTGTTCAAATTCCTCAACTGAAGAAAATGGCTGATGGTAAGAGGCCACAGAAGGGAGGAAAGAGGCCTGAGGTAAATACAGCGTTTGAAATCCCTGATGAAATATATGCTGGGTAGTGCACACCTACTGAGGAAACCAAGAATGAGCGCAAAGTGCGCAAACAGAGGATAGAGAGGAGATGGGCAAGAGAATGGAGGGAGTACAGATATGTCACTCCTAAGTACATGAAGAAGTTCGCACTCAATCCTCCATGCCCAAGAGCTCCATTGGCACCTGGCCAAATAGCAGATCCCACCAACCTCAAGTGCGGTGAGGACTATCCTGATGAATGGGCCAAGTGCCAAACCAAGTTGGCTAAGCAAGCCAGAGAAGCAGTGAGGAAATTCAATGAAGACTCTGCTGCTGCTGCCTCTGCTGAGGCCTTTGCTGTCAAGCCAAAGAAGGCTATGTCTAAGAAGCCTGCATGCAGGCCAAGTTCCTCAGCAATGCCCTCACGACCAGAATCATCAAAGCCCTCATGGCCAATTCCTCATGCTGCTCTTGTTCCTCCAAAGTCCTCAGCTCCTCCGCCAAAGCCTTCAGCTGTTCCGACCAAATCCTCAGCACCTGTGCATCTCGCCTCGTGCCAAAGGACTGCCGGCATCTCCATTGCCTCAGGTGTCTCAGCTAGTTCCTCGGCTGCACCAAGTTCCTCAGCTGGCCCCTTACTGCTGAAGACAAAGGCCACTGCTGGACGAGGTCCTCGCCCAAGTCCTCAAAAGAAGCAAGTCGCTTTCCAAGTGCCGTCTGATGAAGACGAAGCTGATGATGATGAACTTGCAGAAATCATCAGAGACAGGCAAGTCAGGGCCGCTAGAGCAAAGGATCAGAAGTGCCACTGCTTTTGGATCCCAAGCTGATCCTCGACTACATTGATGATTGGCACAAGGACCCCAACACTCCCTTGCCTGACTTCAAGCTGACTCCTGGCCAGAGTCAGATGCTGACCCACTTCATTCAAGAAGAAAAGTGGAAATTTGAGAAGGCCAGGTAGATCAAGAAAGCGCAGTACAAGAAAGAGCGCTATCTGAAGAAAAACATTGTCTCTATGACAACTGAAGAACTTGTCACTATTTAGACTGAGATTAAGAAACTCAGTGATGACTTTGACGCATATCGCTCTGATTGGCTTGGAGCCAAGGTTCGTTTTGTGAAACTTGCGAATAACTTCACTTCCAATGTTGCAGCCCCAATGCAACAGGAAATTCCTCAGGCTGAAGCATCTGCTCAGCCTACTGAAGAAAATGCCAGCACCGCTGATGACAATCAGGATGCTGAAGATAATGTGAGTTCCAGGGCTGATGACTGCATTCCAGCCACTGAAGAAATTGCCAGGGCACCCACTAGTGGTGTGCCTGAATAAACTTAAGAACTCAGGGCAACTGCATCAGTTGTGCCTGAAGAAAATCAACCAGATTCCTCAGCTGCTCGTGCACCAACTTCAACTCCAATCCTTCCATCTGCATCAGATGTGAAGAAGACCAAGGCTGCAGAGCGTGCTGCAGTGAAGAAAAGGAAAGCATCAGCTGCTTCAGATTCTTCAGCTCCGAAGAAAATGAAGCCTATGACAAGTTCATTTGCAAATCCGATTGATGATGTTCCCATCTCAACCAGGCCATCAAAGGACCATGTTCCTTTTGATGGAGAATATGTGATCCCCAGTGGATCTGATGAAGAAACTCCTTCTGCTGCTTCGTCTGAACCGTTGGATGAAGAAATTGAAGTGGATGCGATCCCTTCAACACCTATCATCTCCTCGCCTATGTCTCAGTTCACAGCTGAAGAGGCTGACGTTGAAGAAATGGAAGATGAAGATGTGGACATTGGCTGCTCCACACCCGTAATCAGTGATGAATTCTGGGAAAGTCAGCATCCAAACTCTCCAATGTTCACCCCTCTACAGCAAATTCCTCAGTCCCCCACACAAACTATTCACATGGGCTCTGAAGAAACTCATCCCACTACATCTGTCCATGAGGAAATTCCATCCACTAGCGCTGAAGAAACTGCTACTGCTGAACAACCAACGACACAGAATGCCACTGAGGAGGAACCAGAAATTCCTCAGCCTGAAGAACCTGCGATTGAGATTCCTGAGGTCATGATGCAACTCACTGACACTCCTCTGCCGAAGCCAAAGGATCCTTTCTCACGCAAGCAAAAGTTCAATGCTGATGATTTCTTCAGCGAGCACGTATTCTTCAAAGATTACAACCCATATGACTCAGCTCGCATTAGGAAGAGGCGTTTCTGGACTGCCAGTCAAGCCAATTTCTATTCCTCAGTGCTGTTCAACAAGGAGAAGATCTTCTACCATGAGCATATTCCTCACGTGGATATGGAATCTCTACCGTGCTTCGCACCAGTCCTCAGTGTTCTTCACGATGCTGGACTGCTCAACTATTGCTCTGACATCTGCGATTGGAATGAAGAACTGATTCTTCAATTCTATGCAACGCTGCACATCACCGTAGATGCTGAAGATGTGACTTCATGGGTGCTGGACTGGATGTCTGAAAACACTCACTACACTGCACCAGCCTCTGAATTGCTTCGTGCTCTACCACTCAGTCCTCCCCTTGAAGAAGTTCGCTGCATCTATAGTGAACCTGAGCTCACACATCATTACATGCAGGTGCTGATGAAACCTTTGAAGCTAGGTCAAGCACCAAGAACCAAATTCCTCGTGAAGGAATTGCTGTACGCTCCCAGAACTGTCTATCGTATTCTTACGAGGACAATCAGTCCCATCAAAGGCCATGACTCATCTGATGAGGAAATTGTTGGCATCATGAAGAATATGGTATTCAACATCGTTCATGGCATTCCTGTCAATTATCACGATTTCTTCATGAGGACTATGGCCAATGTTGCACTGTCTCCGTTTGAGCTGAAGCCTTATGCACCTTGGATTATGAGATTCCTCAGGACAAGGTCTTCACTCAACTACAAAGCTGATTTCTAGAATCACCTCAGCTACTTGCCCCCAATTGAAGTCCTCAAGCAGACATATTCCTCAGTTGATGGAAAGGGCAAGGCACCAGTTGTAATAGATGAAGGCATTCGTCCATTGGATGGTCAGTTTCGCAAAGCTGCATCTTATTCCACCAATGATGACTCTGCCACACATGACTCTGCCAATGCACCTAAGTCCACTCCTCAAGCCACTGCTCCACGCGTGATGACTGACTGTGAACTTCTGCTTAGTCTTCACCAGAAGGTGGATCGAAATCACAAATGGGTTAAGCGTCAGTTTGGTTCACTTCTTCACAACATGACTGCCACACACAATGCAGTGAAGAAAACCACTACTACCTCCATCAAGTCTTCAGTTGCACCTGGGCAATCCTGTCACATCTGTATGGTGAAGAAGATCTGAAGAACATGGGTCTCAAAGAAGATTTTGACTGGTCTACACCTCCACCAAAGAAATTGAAGAAGGTCCAGGTTCCTTCTCTGGTGGCCAGCTCATTTTCTTCATTGTGCGACACTGATGAACATGAAGATTTGGACGACACTGCGGCAGGCCCTACATCAATAAACGACCCCAACAACACTGGCGCCCCTTCATCAACATGATTATCTTCAGGGGCGTTAGTCCTCATTTTCCATCCTTTTTGTCATTCGATGACAAAGGGGGAGAAATATGAGTTAGTCTTCAAGCGGGTCTACTATATGGGCGTTTTTTATTTGCTAAGTTACAACTCTCGTTCTTCTGAAACTTTATTGGATCGAGTTGTAATCTTAAACCCGATGGTGCTCTGATACTTTTGATGCACTGTGCTCTGATACTTTTGATGCACTATTCTGCATGCTTATTCCTTGTTAATATTATTGCACGCATGCTGAATTTCATCAGGCACCATATTTCATCATGCATTTCAAATTCTTCATACTATATGTTAAATGCGTGTATGAATTACAAAATATAGGGGGAGATCTCCATGATTCAACTCTTCAAGTGTGCATTGCTTCAAAGGCAAATTCCTCACTATGCACATCTTCAGGGGGGGTTCTTCTATATCTTGCAATCAAATTCCTCAATATCAGTAGTTACACTTCATATGTTTATCCCCATTGAAAACTTAACCTATATTGTCATCAATCACCAAAAAGGGGGAGATTGTAAGTGCATCTAGTGCCCCTTAGTGATTTTGGTGTATTAAAGACTTATAGGTTAAGGGACTAATGCGTTTGTGAGTGTACACATGTCTATAAGTCTATGGGGAGTTTGATATTTACAGGAACAGTCGACCCCTAAAAATGAATATCTTCGACTGAAGATTTTGGTATTTCTGAAGACTTTCATGAAGACTTTGAAAGTGAAGAAATTGGTGTGTCCGTGAAGACTTGATATTCATGCGAGGAATATGAAGCTTGAAGACTTTCGTTTTCATAGTTTTGTTTCTCTCTTTCTTGAGTCATTGGAAACACCGTACTGTTAAAGGGGGTCGAGGAAATACTAAGGAAAAATTTCCATGTGATGCTCAACTCAAAATCCTACACCTACCAATCCCTTCGAGTGAAGCCATTGGAAATCTCATACAGTTCAGTCAATTTCTTCAGTGACAGAGACGAAGTTCTTCTGGTCTCTGAGGAATTTGTCCTGACTGAGGAGTTAGGAATTCTCCAGTGAGGAACATGATAGCCCTGAGGATTTTGCTACTCAAAGTTCCGACCGTTGCTGTGCTATGCGCCAGCTGTCCCAAAATATCTATCCACCTAACGGTCATATCATTGAAGGGCATTTATGTCTTATCATGTCGGGCTGCTCCCTAGGCTATAAATAGCCCCCCTACAACCACTAGCTGGTTGGCTGCTCCGAGAGAAACTGACACTTGTCATTTGAGAGCAACCCATCCTTTGAGGACTTTGAGCGAAAATCATCAAGTGAGGAAAAACCAAAAACCCAAAACCCAAACACCTACAAACCCCAAGTGATTGAGCATCACTGAAGAGATTGATCCTGAGTGGATCCGACGCTTGTTACCTTTGAAGACTGTGCTTCTTCTAGACGGTTAGGCGTCATGGTCTAGAGCAAGCAAGAGGAATTGTGGATCGCCGAGTGACCAAGGTTGTGAAGGTTTGGAAGTCGCCTGAAGACTTACCACGAGTGATTGGACGAGGTCTGTGTGACCTTAGTTCAAGGAGAATACAGTGAGGACTGGGTGTGCTGAGCTGCGTGTTCAGGACTGGGTGTCCGGGACTGTGTGTCCTCGAGTTTAAATACTCAGCCGCTCCAACCAGACATACAACTGAGACAACAGTTGGAACTGGTCTACCAAATCATTGTCTTCACCAAGCTTACTGGTTCTATTTCCTCAACTCTTTCATTTCCTCATAACTGTGTTGTGTGTTTGTTCATATCTGTGTTTGAAGACTTTGACTGAAGACTTTCTCAATTTCCTCAGTTTAACTTCTTCAGTCTGTTTGTCTTCATCCTGTGTTATCCTGTGATCACGTTTCTTGTACTCTGTGCCTGTCTTCATTTCATCATGATGACTATGCTTGTATTCTGTTATGTTTACTTTTGAGTACTTATTCCGCTGCTAGTAGTTCTTCGCTATGGAATTTCCTCACCGACAAATTCCTTAGTGAAGAATTTCATAAAAATCGCCTATTCACCCCCCCTCTAGTCGATATAACGCACTTCTACTGGCAGCAGCCATGATTGATCCTTCGTACGCTAAACTGAAGAAACCTCATCACGAGTTTCATCATGCATGGGAGTCGAAGACATTAGATGAAGATCACATCCTGTACGCAGCAATGGATGCCTACCTTTGTTTAAATATCTACAAGGGTTGGATGAAGAAGCAGAGCCCAGTGTTCGGTTCAAGCAAAGAAGCGTCGGCGAAGAGGAAGAGGGACGAGGACAAAGTCGAGGACGTGGACTCAGACTCCAAGTAGGTGGCAGTGCCGTCGCTCATGCTGGTTCTACTGCAGTGTCAAGCGGACTAGTTGCTTATTAGTTTATTTTCAAGGGTGTGTTGTGCTGAGGCCCCAGCAGAACTATGGGGCCGTTTGGATTGTGACTATCTTTGCCATATGTTGCCACATGATTTTTGCCACATTTGTCACACTTGCCTTACTTGAGTTGCTCAAATTGTTAGCCATACTTTGGCTTGCCTAAGGGAATCTTGCCACACTTTTTGTGTCTATGACATGTGGGGTTCACTTCTCATAAAAAATTCCTTGTCTCAAGTGTGGCTAGAACCAAACACCTACCTAACTCGGTCAAACTTGCCTAAGGTTAGGTGTGGCAAAGTGTGGCAATGTGTTGCTAGGAACCATACAGCCCCTATGTTTATGTTCTTTCTCGTTATTTGAACTCTTTAGTACATACAGTAGTACTAGTACTATGTCTTAATACTATTCTTCTTGCAGTTGGTACTACTGCTCGTATCTTCGTGTTCCTACTGTACTTAATACGTTCGTACTAGTAGTATAATTTGGGTCAGTCGATTTGTGAAAGAAGTTCGACGGAGCGAAGGAAGAAGACGGCAGAAGAGGTGGAAGAAGCCCTTCTAGCCATCCATGTTGCATCAAACGGCTCACATGAGTCGACTGACCCAAATTGCTCCTTCAGATTGCAGGATCCACGTGGCATTCAAGGTCTCGAAGGTAGATTCTGCGTCCGCACCCGGTTTGCGAGCTCGACGTGTGCGCGACCGGCTTCCGCCGTGACAGCCACCATGCGCGCCTCCTCCGCGCGGGCGGAGACGACAATGACATGCTAGTTCCTCCTCGCCGGCGTGCTGGAGCACGCGCTCGTCCTCCTCTTCGTATGCTGCGTGCATAGACGCGGCTCCACCAGCTGCTCGCGTGCTTGGCAGCGCGGCGGCATCGCGAGGAGGGACTGCAGACGACGTGAGCGGGCGAGCCTTCGGCTTCATGGCACAGGGATGGCAGCGACACGACGGTGATGGGCGAGAAATTGTTGGCCGGAGCAGGCGGGCACCGGCATGCGCAACGGCGGCGGCAGCATATTGATGAGTGCACGTGTGGGAGCGTACTTTAGTTTTATATATAAGGTTGGTCAAACTTAAAAGAAAACCGTACTAGTACACGTAAACATTAGACTTAGGCAGCGCTTTTATTAGTTACTAGCTTATGTTCTTGCCCACTGTGACCAGCCTTAGTACCAAGGCCACGATACGGAATCCTGTGCAAGCGCGTGAACCGCGGCCGCGCGGTCGATCGAACGGTGCGTCACCGTGTCGCGCTCGAAGGACATCCACCGAACCTTTTTGTGTGTGTGAAAACAATCCTCGAATATTACTCAACTTATTTTTCCTATGAAAGTTCTTGACGCTGCAATATTTCCATATATTTGAATTTAGCTCCAGTTCGTGTTTATTTGGATTTGGACGTTTTAGGTGCACCCTAGTTTTTTTAATACTGATTTTGTGTGTGTGACTGAGAGAGAACGTGTGTATGTGTCCATATGTGTGTTGTGCGGAAGGGCAATGTGAAGACGGTGTGCGTGTGATACAGACATAGAGAGGTGTGAATGTGTAAACGATCGTGCATGAGTGAGACATGACAGATGCCGATATGTTGTGTATACATGAGAGAACGGTCTTCTAGTTTACTTGTGTGTGTGTGTGAGAGAGAGAGAGAGAGAGGGAGAGAGAGAGAGACAGAGAGAGGAGCATCCCTAACACAACAACCATCTCTCTCGATTCGTCCGTCCCTCGCACGGTCGCATGCAACACATGCATCAACGCGCACATTTTGACACCCTCACCCGGCCCCTGCCCACCTCAAGGCCCGCACAATCTCTTAGTGAATACCCATTTCTCTCCTTAGGTTTGTTTTCTCTCAATATCTGACACGCACACACACACACACACAGAGACACGCAACACAACACACACACACACACTCCCCCGAGCACACAATTCATCCCCATCCAAGGTTATACGGCGACCACTCTCGCTTGTGCTTCTTTTCACCCCAACATGCACAATGCCTCAATCTTCAAAGAGGGCAACGAGCAGATCGAAGACGGCGACCACACCGCGCTAGAGAATGCAGGGTCATTTGGAAGCAGGGTGATGTGACGACGGCTAACTGACTCCTCCCCCCACCCTCTCTCTCTTGCACAAAATTACCAATCCCTCTCTCCCCCGCACAAAATTGTCAATCCCTCAACCCACGAGATCCTTCCCCTCTCGTCCATGTTTTTCCTGCTCTCTCATCAAACATGTTGAATCTTCTCCTTCCACGTATACAGAATCCAGATGCACATGCATCTCATGTATATTACATGTATGCATCTTTCTCACACACCTAAATTCTTCCTCTCTCTTTCTCTCTCTATCTCTCTCTCTCTGTCTTGTTAGGTTTGTCTCCTACTCTCTCGTCCACATACATACAATCTTTCCCTCCCTATCTGCTCCATCTTCAAAATCTCTCTCTACACGTTTCATTCACACATTGGGATATGTCAAAATGTTGCTTCTATAATGGCTGATGTAGAGTTATGGTTGTTCTTGTTGCATCCAACAAAGTAATAACTATGAAATGCATTTAGATTCTCATTTGACTGGGATTATGTGAGTTTGAGCATGTTGTGAAGTACTATAGACCTTGTATACATCTTGGGATTCGACAATGATTGTAACTATTGAATTGTATAGACCATTACATTCGAAGTCAATAGCCTAATATATTTATTTCACAATTTCAACAAATGATTAGTTCACTACAAACTAAGAAAACAAATGTGTACTCCCTCCGTTTTTATTTAAGTCCGCGTATTAGCATTGGTCAAAGTCAAGTTTTGTAAACTCTCAGAAAGCTTATAACAAAAAATATTAACATATACAATAACAAATAAATACCATTAGATTCATTATTGAATGTACTTTCACATCATACATATTTGTTATGGTAAATGTTTATATTTTTCTATAAACTTGGTCAAACTTTAGGAACTTTGACTTCGGTCAAACCTAATATGCAGAGTTTGCTACTACTACTCGCTAGTTGCTTAGCCGAATCATTCAACACGCCACACGGGGAGTCCATTGTCACAAAATTTTGAGGTCGGCGGGAAAATCTCCCGCGACCCTGATTCGAGCAGTGGGAAGTTACCATCATAGCCTTCGGAACAGGCCTACGGATGACGCTTGGTAGGGGGCTGTTTTCATAACTTCAGGTTCACCCTACCCAGCCAACCCCACCCTGGCACCCAGAGTAGTACACCTGAATACTCCCCAATTTCTATCCCCACCGCAAAATAGACTTCTCCACGGCACCGCAGCCTTCGTGCTCCTCCCCTTTACATCGGCGCACTCGTCCACCGCAGAGCATCTGCCTAATCGACGACCTCATACGCCGCACTGGAGCCGGTCCACCGTCGTCGTCGTACACGGAGCCTCTTCCCCGGCATCGTCTTCCACGGTCTCGTATCTGCTTCCCGGAAGCCGACGCCAAGCACAGAAGTACCACCATCGTGGACAATGAACTGACTCCCATTGCCGACCATGACTCACAGAGGCCGCCGCGACCATTGTTCTCCTCCTCGATTGGTAATGTGTGTATTGAATCACTTAGCAGTACATGTGCAGTTCCAATTTTGTTCATACATACCTTTCAAATTTCCTGGGTGCTATTGTTCCCGTAAAAGTAATTGGTTATAGCCTCCATTGTCGAACAGAATATCAGCTTGTAATTGTGCGTCGCTCCTGTATCGCGCTGTGCTTGGGTAGGTTTTTCATCTGCAACCAGTAGTGTGGCAAATGATGGAAAGGTTTTTAGAACTAGCAAAATTCCCATACGTTGCACGCATCAAGATGCATTTGTATGAGTAGTTTATCTTGTTGGAGATGCTCTAACATGGCAGACGAGTGCTTTAATATTGCCCACAAGATGCGCGAGTATTACTAGTAGTATATTTTTCTTGCCATGTTGAGATTTTAAAACCACGAGTGCAAACATGCAGAGGAGCAATGAAGATCAAACACGGGATATTCGGGACATCTTCAAGGAGCGTGGCAAGTTAAATAGGAGCTGCACCGAACCTGTAAAATGAGCTTTGGTAAGTAACACCCTTTCAATTACTTCCATGTAGCCTCATGTTCTTTGATGTGTATATGTTGTAGTTTCTGTTTCTCTTAAGCGTGGTGTTCTTCGATGTGTAATAAGAAGAGTCTTAATCGTCCTAATGCTTTCATTTTTAGCTTGATGTAGGAAGTGGGTGTTCTCACCTTGTAGTCTGTTTTTATTTATTTATTCCTTTTGAATTCACTTCTCCGAGTTCTGTTTATCTGGCTTCTACTAAATAGATCTAGGTTGCTCTGAGTATTGATCTAAAAAAGAAGTAACTTCATGTCAGGATGCAGTTCCTGCGAGGAGGGAAGTATGGTCAACCTCGAGATCATGTTTCCAAAATGAGGCTGGATTACACACAAGGTGCCAGTTCCCTAATGATGCTGGATTAGACACAAGGTGCAAATTCCCAGATGATGCTGGATTACACACAAGCCAGGTGGAGTCGTCAGTTGTTCATGTCCTCGTGGCATTAGTAAAGGCTGAAAGAAAGCGTGCAGCAGCCCTTGAGAATGTAGCTGAGTTCCTGAAGAAGCGAAAAGAGCAATCAGATGCTCTCTTCACCCAAGCCAAAGAAGAGATGGAAGAAGCCAAAAATAAGCTAGCAGAGGCAGAGCAGGCTAGGCGTCTCCTGCTATCTAAAACTGTTGTCAATACAAAATTTCCTTCATAATAGCTAGGTTCAAATGTTTATCTAGTTAGCATGCCTGTTGTGATGTCCGTGCATCTACTGATGTGGCACAAAATGTTTATTTTGGGGTCATGTAATAACAACAATTACTTTCCATACAATAACAGACGAAGCATTGGACATGGTATAGTTCACGCGCAGGCCCGACATTCCAAGTTCAACTTCCACATCAAACTCATGTTCACAGATATCTGCACATTCATACATAATGTCCACAACCATGATTCACTTCAAAGCCAAAAAAATGTGAGGAGAGTTATAAATAAAGAAAATCCTCTACTAGTTCCTGCTACTAGTGCGAGCACAACAAGTCAAGACCATGCGTAAATTAATTATATTGTAGTCATTTTTTGTGTTCTAAAATGCCTGCCGGCTCGCGGAAGGACATGTTGCCGGCACACGCCCGGATTCAATGATGGCAGGCGGGGCAGTCTTAAGTTGGTTGCACGCGGCGAGGAAGCATGCTCAGCCGGGCCTGCAGCGAGTGCGGCCCTCTTGGCCGGCGCGCCGGTTCAATGCCTGTGCTATGAGAGGTCGCGTCCGTGTCAGAGCAATCACTCCCTCCAGTCCTTTTTTGTTTGGGTATAGCAAAATCTCGTTTTCCATTCACATTTTAGTGGTAGGAGTTGTGCGTGTGTGTCTGTGTGAGAGAGAGAGGAGACGGTAGTCGGGGTTGTCTGATCGGTAAACAAATGAATAATGTCAGTCTGGGATGGAGACGAAAAGGAGATCGCAACAAATGTTGTGTCTACAGGAGAGATAGAGAGAGTAATTTTAGTGGTATGAGTCATATGTAGAGACATATAGGGTGTGTGAGAGAATCCCATAGAGAGAAAGACAAAGTGAAAGACGAGTGGAGACTGTGTGTTTGGTGGTGAAAAAGAAAGCTTAGGTACCGAGTGATACCAGAGAACAGTAGAGACGTGAGAGATAATGAAAACCGTGTAATTTATAATGATAGGGAGAGTGTGACACTTCTCAAGGGAGACGTCGAGAGACCATGTTTGCGAGGATAGGAGCAACGTGAAGTGAGCGTGCGGGTGAGCTGGAGAAAAGAGAGTGATAGCTACCTGAAGGAGCATGCATGCGAGAGAGATGGGCGTGAAAGGAGTGAACAAAAAAGGGATTCAAATATTTGAATTCGAGATGATGATACATGTAATCCATACTCGAACCATAATTGATCTATCAAACATGCATACTCATATGAATTCACGCACATCTATGTTATTTAATATGTAGATATTACTGATCCATACATTTTAGTAGAACATAATTTGGTCAAATTTTTTTCGAATTCAATCTTAAGATTTCGAAATCGTTGTATTTGTAGATCATATTATACATATAAAGGAGCAGAATTCTTTGTTGTGCTTTTGAAAGTATATATATATAAAAATGATGTATATAGAATGTAATTCCAATTGAAAATGGATCCCGCCCGAAAAAAATACAATACAAACGGGATTCGAATTGAGTTGGCACGGTAAACGTGCACTCTACAAAATTTGAATGAAGCGGGGAAAGTCGCAGCAACCGCCCGGAACCAAAATCTGCGAGATGGAAATCACTGCTGCCTATCCCTGCGACGCAAAGCCTATATGCTGGATTTCTATAGGTTTCGATAGGGGTAGGATTGTAATTTCACCCAAACATGATGTAACCGCCTCTCACCCGGATTCATACACGGTGGGCGCCAAAACGCAGTGTGTCCTCGGCCGAAATCGACTCCCTCCCCGATTCATATTCATTCATGGTGGGCGCCAAAAACAAACTCTCATCGGCAAATATTCGGTGTATGCGAGATTACCGTCCTATCCCCGACCGACTAGTGTTGCTGTGATGTAGTAGAAATTTGAAACGGGGGCTAAATTTGTAAATTTCCTCGCATTTGAGACAAAGCGCGCCCTGAATACACGGTTCCCCCTTCCTCTCTACCTCCCTTTTCCCCATTCGTACTCCGTGGGCGCCAAAACACCCTCTCCACCCCACCCTCCTCCGTCCGCCGCCGTCCGCCACCCCATCCACCACCGTCCTCCTCCACCATGCCGGAGCTGATACCCGGACGCCGCCTTCCATTACAAGAGATCAACCTCTCTCATCCACGGCTTCGGACCGTGATCCTTGCATCCCGTCCTCTCGCTTCATCCCCGCCGTCGTCCACCTTGTCGGCGCCGCTCCTACGACCGTCTCGTCCACCGCGCCCCGCCGCCACCGTCTACCCTCCTAGATCTGCTTCCACGCCGCTGACAGCCATCGCTACTGCAGCACCGTCAAATTCTCAGCAGATGCCTACACGGCGCCGCACCAGAGGCGGTACTCTTTCGTATCTGCTCAACTTATTTATCGCAGCAAGAAAATAGATCGCCACTGCTTTACTCTGATTTCTTGTCTTGGTTGCGAAGTTTCCTTTGTCCGGTTTGCACCTTCAGATCCGCCATGGCACGCTCAACACCATACTCGCAATGCTTATGGTTTTCCTCTTTTTATATTCCACACTAGTTAAATCACAGTAGACTAAATTTCAAAATTGGGTTAGTCAATTTTTTAGAGCTTGCCGGAGCGATTGAAGGGGTTTGGGTGGTTGTGGGGCCTCACCGAACGAAGAAAACTCGACGCGGGTGGTGGTTGGGGTGGGGGTGGGGGGTGGGGGTGGCGGAGGAACACAGGCGGTGGGGGCCGGTGGTCTAGCCGGCGGCCCATGCGGTGTTCTGTATGGGAAGAATCAGAGACGAGGAAGAAGAAGGGTTAGGAGACGTAGGATCTTCATCCAACCGCCTGAAATGGTCAAGAGACAGCTAGGAGTTGCATTCTTAATCCGCTCTGGTTCATCATGTGTGGGCACTGCGCAACCAACATTTTATTATCCAAAATCCGCTTGCTCTTCTTTACCATGTTCCTCTTCTGTTCTTCTTTAATATGTACTCTCTCCATTCCTAAATACAAGTCTTTGTATAGATTCCACCATGGACTACATATGGAGCAAAATGAGTGAATACACTCTAAAATGTACCTGGATACATCTGTATGTGATCCATAGTGGAAATCTCTACCAAGACTTATATTTTGGAACGAAGGGAGTATGATAGTAGTACAGTATGTTCCTTGTACTGAAGATGAGCAGGGACATTTGCAGTGTAGAGGTCTATACGGTCGGTTGTGATGGACACTTTGAGCCTCTTTGATTCGTAGGATCTTGTAAACATAGGAATGGGATTTTTAGTGGCCTGCCCACTTGAATCCTATAAGAATAGCAAGGAAATGCGGGGAGCAGTGTCGCCTTTGAGAGTTACATTGATATTAACAGTACCGCACCTTCACTTGAAGAGAGCTGGTATCCGAAGCCTTTCTATCCGTACCGGCAATACTAGCACATATATTTCAGCAAGTTCCATTTTGCTGATTTTACTCTGATGCTTAAGGTTTTCCCGTTATATCTACACTATGATCTGTGTAGCTGCTTTGTGTCACACTAGCAGCAGTCCACTCTTAAAGCTAAACACTGCAATGACTTACAAAATTGGCACCAAGGCATTGAGTGCCATTCTAGATGCAATGAAACTCATACGCTCCCCACATGTTGATTCTTGTTCAGAATATCATCCTAATGACTATTCTAACCTCGAGGAGTCAAAGGCAGATGGTCTGTCATGTTCACCCATCAAGGTGCCTGTTCTAATTTGGCAATGTTTTATTGATTGCGGGTATCTTGCATATGTTGTCTTGCATTTCTTCTACTTTGTTGCACCGCCATCTTCTTACTTTACTCATCATATATGTCGAGATGCCATGCCCATCCATTATCAATACATATTCCATCTGTCATCATACCATGTTTTTCCACTCAAATGCTATTCTTGTGCATCAGACATCAAAAAGGAAGAGGGTGATTGCCGAACCTGAAGGAGCACCAGCAAAGTCCTTGAAAAACGTGGTGGTGCCGGAGAAATCAGACAGCACCCCACTTATATTGGCTGTACAACCAGTGACACAAAATGTAGGACCGACTCTAGCAGACTGTACCCATACTTCACTGGCCATACCACTAGCCCCACCACACAGGTATACCGATTTCATTTGCCATAGTACCAGCTGTACCATAGAAAAATCCCACTCCAGCAAAAAGTACAGCAAGTCCACCGGCTGAAGACCTATCCCAACTGCAGAGACGACCAATTCCTGCAGATTGGAACCCCATTCCATTTATTCCCAGTTTAAAAGACAATTCTTTCAATGTTGTTAGGGACTATGTGCATATATTCCCATCATGGGAAGATTATTGTGAAGACAAACACCATTTTCACATCTTCCTGTCCAACTTACGTGTAAGTGCTATTATTCATGGCTATTATTTTCCAGTTTTTCTGCTGATTGAACACATCAATGATTTACATTACATTGTTGTAACTAGGCGAGGGTCAATCTGGATAGTCATGACGAGCAAAGCTTGCTTGTGCTTTTCAAGGAAGCATTGCAGTAGTATCGGTGTTACCTGAGGAAATCACACTTTGATGGCAAGTCTATAAACGAATTCTTGGTGAAGTCTCCTATGCTAAATTTAGAAGACATTGAATGGAAAAACCTTGTTATGCACTAGTCTCGTTCCCAGGATGAGGTACTGTCTATGAAATCACATGACAATTTGAACTTCTACTTTTCCGCATGTGCCTTACTGATCTTTTTTGCAGGAAATCTGCTCGAAGAAGAATTCCGGTTTGACAAGAACGACAGGATATCTCAAATATGCTGCCCGCTGCTTTGCTCTTGTTAGTACCTGTTGTCCTGTATCACTGTACTTGCATACATACCTGGTTCATTATGTGACAGCAGTATGCATGATAGCTTGCTTATCAATTGTTCGCTCCAAATTATCTGATCTGTATGAATGGTTACATTAGTGTAGAATATATCCAATGCCAATGTTTTTTAGCTCTGCATTGTTCTTGTAAGTACATGCTGTCGTTTATCAGTGTACTTATAATGACAGATAGTTGTTCATGTACCATCACTCTGCAGCTTATTTTCCTTTGCCCTCCATTTTCTACACATCAGATCTATATTTACTCTTACCATAAGGTTGGTACTGAAGAAGTTTAGCTGTGCATTGCTCTTGGCTGTACCTTTTTCCTGTATCGCTGCACTTACATTTATAGCTACTTGGTTATGTAGCATCACTCTTCATCTTATCTTAAATATTCTCCATTTTTTCGTATATTATCACATCTATATTTACTCTTAACAAAATGTAGAATAAAGGCAATGCTTTTGAAGAAGATTCTATGGTAAACTTCTTGAATTGCCCCCCCCCCATCAGCATGGACAAGGCCTTTATAGAGCCTGTCTTCACCAATAATGTAAGTTTGTCCATCTCAAGCCTTCAAACTTTGTTGTATATATTTGGTTAGTCATGACTGCAACAGCTGTTTATTTTTGGTGTTTGCATCAAATTGCTTGTTTAAAGTTTATTATATGTAGTTCATAAACAAAAGTTCGTCCTTTCTCAATTTAAGTCTGCAGTTGTACAACCAAGTTCCTTCTTCATACCATGTAAATTAAACTATACAGAGCAAGTGATCTTCTTTTGCACTGCATGTATGCTTCTGTTCTTCATCTGTAATCTAATGGTGTGGTGAACCTACCCACTACAGCACAATGTCATATTCTGCAATGTCTTAACTATGAAAAATGTCATATCATTCTACTATTATTTAAACCGTCTCTTTATTTGCCAATCTAAAATGATATAAATTGACAGCACACTAACCATTGATACTTATGAGTTCTTGATCTGTAATCCAGTGGTGTCGTGAAGCTGCCAACTCCTTCACAATGTCATTTCCTGCCATGTCTTGACCTGAACAATACCATATTGTGTTAATGCAAATTTAAACTGTGTCACTTTATCCGTCAGTAAGAAATGTGATGAATTGTCAGCACTGATACTTTTATGTGCAAAACCTGTCATATGTCTGCTTGTTTATCTTTCAGAGTGAGGAAGCTATAAGTGTTGAACAAGCACAGTCTCATCATCTTGCTCAGCTGCTTGTGCTACAGCTCCCCAGCAGGGCTAACCTTTCTTGAACTCTATTGAAGTGCTGTCGGTTTTGTATATTATTTTGTCGGCGTGTTTATTTGCACTGGTGGTGATCTTTGATGCCCAGTGTATGTAATCTGCTGTCTGCTTGTGCTTTATTATCATAGTGGCAAACTTTGATGCCCATTGGATGTAATATGCCGTAATTTCTTTATTGTATAGTATAGGTTTTTTCTTATTCACGATGCTGCAGTTATTTTACTGTATATATATCCTGTCTTCGCAGTAAACCGGACAAACCATAAAATTATGGTACATAATCGGGCCGTCATGCAATCATGATGTAGGTTGGGCCTGAAACGTGCCGATCAGCTCATGGGCCAGCAGCAGCCCGAAATGAACCCCGACCCATGATTGTGCGAATCAAATCACGAGCTTTTAACAGGCCGAAAAATTGTCTCGGTCCTTGTTTGGCCCAATCAGATATCAGCTGCGAGCAGGCCGGATGCAAACCGGGCCGTAGTTAGGCCCAACTATATGACGGGCTTTTAACAGGCTGAAATTAATATAGGGCCGAAATGTTAAACGGGCCCTTAACAGGCCAAAACTAATATCAGGTCGAATTAGTAAGTGGGCCTTTAGCAAGTGGGCCCAAAAGCATAGTGTCCAGTTGACGGGCCGAATCAGATATGGCCATAATTAGGCCCAAAACCTCTTAAAGGGCCGGACCTGATCTGGGCCGTAATTTGGCCCAGAACGTGGTAGGCTTTTAACGGGCCGGATCTCATATGGGCCACTATTAGGCCCGGAGCGTGGCATGCCATTAATAGACCGTATCAAATATGGGCTAACATTTGGCCCAAAACATGGCAACCAGTTAACGGGCCGGCCTACTAGGGTCCTCAAAATCTTGTGGGCCTACAACTGGGCTGGCCCATTAATGTCGACGAAATATCGTGGGCCTTTAGCTGGGCCGGCCCATTATGATCCGCAAGAATTTTGTGGGCCCTTACCTGGGCTGGCCTATTATGGCACACAAAAATCTTGTGGGCCTGTACCTGGGCCGGCCCATTATGGCCCGTGAAATCTTGTGGGCCTTTAACTCGGCCAGCCCATTATGGTCCGCAAAATCTCGTGGGCCTTTAGTTGGGCCGGCCCATTATGGTCCGCAAAATCTTGTGGGCCTTTAGTTGGGCCGGCCCATTTAAACTTCTTGGGCTGTGCCACGTGTCGACGTATCATAGGCGCCTTCTGTCCAGTGAGTGGATGACATCTGTCCCGACGATGAGCCGACACGTGTTTCCTCTAGCCAATGATGATTTTACACGTGGAATATCCCCATTGGTCGGGGCAGTTAACAGATTATCGGATCCAAAACCCGACCCGATAGCTTAACAGTGTTCTGTTACGTGGATGCCACGTGTCGGTCACCCTTGACAAAAGCACTTCTGTGACGCGTGATTTATCGTCATGGAAGTGGACACTTCCGTGATGATAATTTTGGTAATGTCATGGAACACTTCTATGACAGCACAGGTATGACTATCTTGATTCTGTCATAAATTTGTCATGGATGTACATGCATGACAAAAAAAGTGACCTACTGTGACAAACACGTATCATCACGGAAGTGTATTTTTTTGTAGTGGCGCTCGCCGGCTCAGGTGCTGATGGATCTTATGGATAAGATGACGGCCCTGTTAACCGCCGTGGTTGAGTCGGCAGATAAAGCTTAGCATGAGGCGGAGGTGGCACAGTTACGGGAGGAGATAGCTCAAGCCAAGGGGAACTTGGCAGCAGAGGACGCCCGGATGGCTACGGAACGGGCGGCTTTGGACGCCCGGGCTCAACAGCTTCAATCGGAGGCTTTTCAGCTTTCAATGAATCTAAACGCGCCAAACGAGGTCATGAGGAGAAGGCACCAGAAGACTCAATCATGTCTGCCCCTAACTTATGATCCTAGGAATCTCTTCCACACACCCGGGGCTGGGCCCAGTAACCCGCCGGAGACCAACTGGATTGCAACACGCGGGGCTGGAGCACCGGGTCATACGCGAGCTATGGAACCCCCTCGGGTGAATACGGCTCCGCCTCGCCATACACAAACACCGTCGGGTCATTTTTCCAACCCTTTGGAGAACCTAATTGTCGCATCAGCACGCCTGGCGGCTCTCCCAATGGATGGTGATTCCCCGACGGCGATCGAAACACGAAGAGTCAGAGATCTTCTTCAGATAGCTTTGGCACTACAAGAGTCATACTCTTATAGTCGAGACATGATCCATTCAACCCCTCGCCCGAGCCAGAGCCCAAGCTATAGCAGGCATATAGATTCAGCAGCCATGTCAAGCAATGCTCAGCGCCATAACCAGCCACACAGGTATAACCCGACGGAGGATGGAGCCCTTAACTTGGCGGATCAGGAGAGGATCCGTCAAGAGGCTGAGCGGGCGGTTCAACAGGCGGCTGAGCTGGCGGCTCACCAGGCTTTTCTGGTTTATCCAGCAACCTCTGTTGAAGCAGGTGTGGCCACAAGGACAGGAGGTGTCCCTTGTCGAGTACCGGCTCTGCGTAATGAGCGGTTGCCAAAAGACTTTAAGGGGCCTCGCAAGGTGCCTAATTACACAGCAGATTTGAAGCCCAAGGCGTGGATTGAAAGTTATGAGATGGCAATGGAGTTACTAGAGGTCAGTGATGCAGCAATGGCTAAGTACTTCACTATGATGTTGGATGGAACGGCACACACCTGGTTGAAAGGATTACCACCCAACTCCATCGGCTCATGGGCGGAGTTGAAAGCTCGGTTCATTCAGAACTTCAAAGATACATGTAAGCAACCTATGTCAATTGTGGACTTGACTAACTGTAAGCAAGAGGAAGGTGAATCCACAACCCATTGGGTGCACCGGGTCAAGGAAATAATACATTTGTCAGATAAAATGGATGCCGGCTCCAGGGTCTCAATGTTGGAGAAAAATTGCCGTTTTGAACCTCTGAAACAGAATCTGGGGTGGCTCAAGCGTGATTGTAATGACATGGGCCAGCTGATGGCAGCTCTGGTCAAGTACGCCGATTCTGACAGTACCAAAGATCCCGCATCTGACGAAGAGAAGGCAGGGAAGGGGAAGAAGAACGACAATGGCAAGGGTCACCAGCACAACCCGGCCAACCAAGGAGGCAACAAATGTAAGGCCGATGGTAGTCAGGAGTTCATAGCTAACACCAGTGCACAGGGCAACAATCAACGACGCAAGGGGAGTCCACCTCCTCAGTCTGGCGGGTCAAGTCCCACCCTTGAGCAGCTGCTGAATGAACCCTGTCCAAGACACGGCACCCGGGAGAAGCCAGCTACCCATCTGTGGAAGGATCGTACAATCATGAAGGCTTTTAAGAATTCCAACATGTTTGATGGCAACCACGGGCCAGGCGGCGGTTCAGGCGGCAGCGGCTTTCATGGCCCGGGCGCCGGCTCAGGTGGTGGCGGTTTTCACGGCCATCAAGGTAGTCAAGGCGGCTATAATCAACAATCCGGCCAGGGCAGTCAGCAGCAGCAGTCCGGGTATCAGAGTAACCCAAAGTAGTTGAACGATGGGCAGTATCACGTGTTCACCACCAGTTTGTGCAAGAGGGACCAGAAACTTCATAAGAGGGCTGTAAATGCTGTTGAGCCGGCGGTTCCACGTTATTTGAGATGGTCTGAGCAGCCTATTGTATGGAGTAGGGAAGATCATCCTCCCCGGGTCGATAATCCAGGTCATCTGGCTTTGGTGGTGGCGCCTCAGGTTGGTGGATATAAGTTCACTAAAGTACTCATGGACGGAGGTAGTAGCATCAACATCCTATATTATGAGACGTTCCGTCGCATGGGGTTGACTGATAAGAGTCTTAAAACATCCAATACTGTTTTTCATGGAGTTGTGCCTGGTAAGTCAGCATACCCAGTTGGTAAGATTGAACTGGAAGTAGCCTTTGGGGATGAGTACGATTCTAGGGCTGAGAAGTTAACTTTTGAAGTGGTTAAAATCAAAAGCCCGTATCACGCTCTGTTTGGACGGCCGGCTTATGCTAAGTCATGGCACGACCGTGTTATGTTTATCTGCAACTCAAGATGCCGGGTTATAAGGGCACCATCACAGTGCATGGAAGCCGGAAGATAGCCCTGGAATGTGAGGAAGGCGATGCTGCTTACGCCGAGTCTGTTTGTGCAACAGAGGAATTGAAGTTTTATAAGGATAATGTTGACCCGGCGGATATGACGTCTTTGAAGAAGCCAACTACGGAGCATGAGTCGGTGCTGAAATTTAAGTCAGCTAATGATACTAAGATGATTGATTTTGTGCCTGACGACTCATCCAAACAATTCATTATCAGTGCCAATTTGGATCCAAAATAGGAAAGCGCGATCATCGAGTTCATCCATGAGAACCGGGACATCTTTGCATGGAAGCCTTCTGACATGCCGGGTGTACCGAGGGAACTCACCGAGAACACTCTCAACATTGATCCAAAGTTTAAACTGGTCAGACAGTTTCTTCGGCGGTTTAATGAGGAAAGGAGTAAGGCTATTGAAGAAGAGGTAGCCCGGCTCTTGGCGGCTGGGTTTATTGTTGAAGTTTTTCACCCAGAGTGGTTGGCTAAACCGGTGCTTGTACTCAAAAAGAACGGCACCTGACGTATGTGTGTGGATTACATAGATTTAAACAGGGCTTGTTCAGCTGATCCTTTTGCTCTCCCTCGTATTGATCAAATCATTGATGCTACGGCGGGATGCGAGCGTTTGAGTTTTTGGATGCTTAATCTGGTTATCATCAGATCAAGATGGCAGTTAAGGACCAGGAGAAGACAGCTTTCATCACTCCTTTTGGAGCCTTCTGCTATGTGTCTATGCCTTTTGGGCTTAAGAGCGCCCAGGCGACCTATCAGCGATGTGTGCAGAACTGTATTCATGACCAGATTGGGCGTAATGTTCATGCTTATGTGGATGATATAGTAGTTAAATCCAGAGCAAAGGAAACTCTAGTAGATGATCTAAAGGAAACTTCTGATAACCTCCGGGTCTACAAGATGATACTTAACCCGGCAAAATGTGTGTTTGGAGTCCCCACTAGCAAGCTTTTGGGTTTTTTGGTGTTTAACAAAGGCATTAAGGCTAACCCGGAGAAAATAAAGGCAATAACATCTTTGGCTAAGCCGGCGTGTGTCAATAACGTTCAAAGGCTGGCGGGTCGGGTTGCAGCTTTAAGCCGGTTCATAAGCCGGTTAGGTGAAAAGGCTATGCCGTTGTATCTGATGATGAAAAAGACGGATGACTTTGCCTAGAGTGACACTGCTGATTCTGCCTTCGAAGATCTAAAGAGGCAACTCGCTGAGCCGCCAGTTCTGGCTGCCCCCATTGAGAAAGAGCCACTATTGTTATATGTGGCTGCTAACTCACGAGCCGTCGGTGTGGCCATTGTTGTGGAGCGCAAGGAGGCTAACAAGGAACATCCAGTTCAGCGGCCGGTTTACTACATTAGTGAGGTGCTCATTGAATCCAAGCAAAGATACCCACATTGGCCAAAGTTTGTTTATGGGGTGTTCATGGCAAGCCGGAAGCTTAAGCATTACTTCCAGGGTCATCCTATCACTGTGGTTAGCTCTGCTCCTTTAGGAGATATTATTCAGAATAGAGAAGCTACAGGACGAGTCGCCAAGTGGGCCATTGAGCTTGGGTCTCATAATTTAAAGCATGTGCCACGTACGACCATTAAGTCTCAAGCACTGGTGGACTTCATTAACGATTGGAAGGAGTCATGGATACCTGAAGAGAAGCCAGACAACACATATTGGACGATTCATTTCGATGGGTCCAGACAGTTGGAAGGCTCGGGGGCTGGAGTTGTTTTAACTTCCCCCCGAGGTGACAAGTTTTGTTATGTGTTGCGATTGATGTTTTCTTGTACTAACAATGCAGCAGAATATGAGGCCTTGCTCCATGGTCTTCGGATGGCTAAAGAGATGAGTTTAAGCCGGGTACGGTGCCTTGGCGGCTTAGATTTGGTGGCTCCGCAGGTGTCAGGCAAATGGGATTCCAATGACCCTATCATGGTGGCTTATCGCCGGGAAGTTGATGCTGTTGCTAGACATTTCAAAGGTTATCAGGTGGAGCACATTGATCGCAGAAAAAATGAAGCGGCTGATGCTTTAAGCCGATTGGGATCTCAGCATAAGCCGGTGCCACCAAACACTTTTCTAGATGTTCTGCATACCCCTTCTGTCAAATTGCCTACAGAGGAGGATTTGGTCGTTCCAGACCCGGAGGCACAGTTGGTGGAGGTTCTTCATATCATTCCATAATGGACATTACCGTATTTGGCTTACATGACCCGGGGTGAGTTGCTAGAGGATGAGACCTTGGCTCGACAGATAACCCAGCGGTCTAAGTCAATGACCATTTCCAACGGTGAGTTGTATCATCGTAGCGTCACTGGAGCGTTTCAATGTTGTGTCTCTCCTGAAGAAGGTCAAGAAATTCTTTGTGATATCCATGAAGGAGATTGTGGCCATCATGCCGGCTCAAAGTCTCTTGTGGCCAAATCTTTTCGTTATGGTTTTTACTGGCTAACGGCTCACGCTGATGCAGAGGATCTGGTCAGTAGGTGTGATGGATGTCAAAAGTTCGCATGACGAGCACACGTACCGGCTCAAGAATTGCGGATGATTCCAATCACTTGGCCGTTTGCTATTTGGGGGCTTGATATGGTTGGACCTTTCAAAAGATCCAAGGATAAAAAGACACATCTTTTGGTGGCAGTTGACAAATTCACAAACTGAGTTGAGGCAGAGCCGGTTAGCAAGTGTGATGCAGCCACAGCGGTTCAGTTCATGAAAAAGGTGATCTTTCGTTTTGGATTTCCACACAACATTATAACTGACAATCTTTCCCTAATACTAAACCGCCGAGTGCTTCTGGTTGTACGTCACTGTGACAGTTTTGTAGAAAATCCCTTGTGTTTTAGGTAATTCAACCCACACTCCTTTTTTAAAATCAGAAAACGTTTCGTCCCAGATTGTAAAAAAACATGAACAACATGAGGACGGAGTCACCCTCGCCTCCGGATCCTAGCCGCGAGGCTCGCGACCCACGTGATGCTCAATCCGCTGCCGGCTGACGCCGGCGATCGCATCACCCGGCACCACCATTCCGCTTCAGCTCCTCCTCTCACCAGCGTGCCCGAGCTCCTGACGAGTTGTCCTTGCCTTATGAACCAAGTCTTGTGCCTGTGTTAAAATTTCATATTCCAATTAATAGTTCCACCCTGCTCTATTACATCAAATCCAAACCAATTTATATACGTTCATGCATTACAAGATCAACAAGCCAACAAAAAGCGGATGAGATGTTCATGTTTACCCTAGAGAAATAAAGAAAGCTGTCTGCCGCATGTATTATATGCGTCACCAATTTAAAATGAGCAAAGAGGAGAGGCGCATGAATCCAAAGAAAAGCACCATCGGTGCCAAGCCTAATACAAAGAAAGGTCTTAGCTTAATTGCCATTTGAGACAGTAATCCTAAAGAAGGAGAGAGAGAGCCGAACTGAAGATACAGAGAAAATTGATGCCCATGTTGATTCGTGGTACAGAGACCAAGAGACCAGCTCATGGAAGAGAAAATCGGGGCCCGAGGGCTCTCACCGGAGGCAGCTTCGGCACTCCCACGTCCGTGGCCACTGGCAGCACCACCAGACACCCCCCCCCCCGCGTGTGTGCTGGTCGGCGCCCAGATCTGGCACAACCGAGCCACTGCACACCTGCCTCGCAACCCCGGTTGCTCCCAGACACCCTCCGGGAGGAGGGGCTCCACCACCACTTCAAGGAAGGGGGCTCCGCCCCGGCCCCAGTGCACCGATGAGCAGGCCACCAACGCCCCAACCGTAGCCACAAAGCACGCCGACGCTGTCAGCTAGGGTGTGGCTCTGGCCAGCCACCGCGGCCAAGAACAGGAGAGCAACACTTGGGTCGTAAGGTGGATGGAGAAGAGGAGAGGAGGAGGAGCAACGATGGGTGGTCAGGCAGCAGAGGAGGAAGATGAGGGCGGAGCAGGCGATGTGTTGGGGATAAGAAGGCACACAGTGGGCGGTGACATCGGTGGGGATTTGGTGGTGCCTGTTGCTTTTTTTCAATCAACTGGACTAGAAGCTGCTGGATGCACACGTGCTCATCCGAGCGGCTGAAATGGGACCAGAGTGTGGTGCACATGCGTGTGCCTAGGATGCAGTACTACTTAGACCAAGATGAGTAGTAAGTAATGTGGTATTTCTACTAATTGTATTGTTCTACGCTATTCATGGGTGTATATCAATTAAGGGATGGTATTGTTCAGTTTGATTCTGCTTTATCCCATTGCTGCAAGATTCAAAACGTTTGTACAATTTTGGTAGTTTTTCGTTTATATTTCGCCCATTTTTCTTCCAAAAATTCAAATTATGGATTGTACATTTCACGTGAGATCTTTCGAAAAAATTCCAAAATTCACTCATTTCATTCAACGGTGTTAAATTTTCGAAAAAATGAACACAAAACCTACAAACATGGCTGGATGCTATGCGTGCTATCACCGTTTTCTGGATGAGCACCAATTACAATTACTTGCTGTTGTTTGTTGTTACTATCATAGTTTAGTATTCATTATCGGATAGACTAATTAAAAGTGAGTGAAAATTGGAAAAAATATTTTAAGGAAGAAGATATTTGAGGCTCACGGGTACTCAATGGCAGAGGCAGGGGTGCGAGCAGGGGCCCAGCCGAGGCCAACATGTAGGATTTCCACTACATGAGTGATTACCTGCTACTAATATTGTGTTTTACGGTGATTTTGTGACTTTGGTTGTCCATCGCACATTTTGCAAAAAAGCCCCTCTATTTTTTGTAAATAACCATTTTTGCATTTTTTTAGAAAACCTCCTAACGTTTCAGATAATCAACCCTCCGTTCATATTTAAGTCAACCGAATCGTTTTCGTTTTAACATAAAACCCCCTGACTTTTTGGTTAACCAATCCGCAGTTTATCTAAACAAAATTATCAATATCTTTTAAATCGTAACTCCGATTTTAACATGTTATATATGAAACTTGGTTAGAAAAATGTGTAGAATCCAAATATGATACTATTTTTAGCTGTTAAATATTTATAAAATATTATTTTGGTGTAAACTTAATCTATAATGTACGGTTCGTTTTTCTTTCTTACCGGTGGAGAGGAAAGTAAACATCGATAACCACACATGCACACCTGTGAAAAACCTTGCAGGAAAAAACGACATATTTCTCATTTTATTTCGAGCGAGTGTGCGCAAAAGAGAGACGCCTTAGGACTGACCACATTCAAACGCGCTTTCGTTATGTGAGCATTGAGACCACCATCGACAACACAAATGTGATGCCATGTGAAAATAAAGGACGTGAACACATTAGGGTCTTGGGTCAGGGTTATTGGGTTAAGAGTGTGTGTTATTTTCTCTCCCGTTGCAACCACATGCTCTTTTGCTAGTGGGACTAATCTATCCAAAGGTGCTATGGAGGAGTTTTGTCAACGTGAGCATATCCGGCTTGATGTTTCGTCAGTAGCTCACCCCAATCCAATGATCAAGCTGAGAGAGCAAATTAGGAAATCCTAAAAGGTCTCAAGACCCGGCTTATGGTTCCTTTACAACGGACGCCGGGTTGTTGGGTAGAGGAATTACCCTTGGTGCTGTGGAGTATCAATACCACTCCTGACAGGTCTACAGGTTATACACCTTTCTTCATGGTCTACGGAGCAGAAGCAGTCCTGCCTAGTGACATCCGTCATGACTCGCCTCGCGTGGCGGCTTACGTTGAAGCTGATAATGAACAACCCCGACAGGATGCACTTGACTTGTTAGATGAGGAGAGAGATTTGGCAGCGGCTCGATCAGCAATTTACCAAGAGGACCTGTGCTGTTATCACAGCCGCCGGATTAAGTCTAGAACCTTTCAAGAAGGTGACTTGGTGCTCCGGCTCATCCAGGATTTTTCTGATGCACACAAGCTATCCCCGCCTTGGGAAGGACCCTTTGTGGTCAGCAAGAACTTAAACAATGGGTCATATTACCTCATTGATGTTTGAGAGCACAAAGACTTAAGTAAGTCGGAGGAAGAGACCCGCCGGCCGTGGAATATTGCTCAGCTTCGGCCATACTATACTTAAAGCCACCGGCTCTCATCATGTACATACTTTGACGTTGTATATATTATGATAAGTAATAAAGCAGGACCTCTGTCCTTTTCCTCCTCAATGATCATATATCTTTAGTATTCTCATTATTTAAAAATGACCCTTAGGGGGCTGATCGTATCCGAATCTAGCTTCACCCTTTTGGTCCAGCGCATGATCGTATTCGAATCTAGCCGTAAACCTCATGGTCACTTGGGGGCTTCCTGTTAAAACATAGGTCGTATTCGAACCAAAGATAACATAGCTATCGTAACCCTCTTGATCGGCGCAAAGCCAAACTCACTAGGGGGCTTCTTGATCGTATCCGAATCATAGCTTCACCCCTTTTGGGTTCGACTTGGATCGTATTCGAATCAGGGTCGTTAAAAACTGCTCAAGGTCATTTGGGGGCTTCCTGTTCAAACATAGGTTGTATTCGAACTATCGGATGTGGGGTTCCGGCAAACCCTTAAGGCTCGAACACTGGGGTGCACGCGAAGTCTCTTCCTCCCACCGATCTACGCCCTAACTCGCTAAGATCTCGCGGACGAACTCGACGAACTCGCAACACAGAAAGACACAATATTTATACTGGTTTGGGCCACCATTGTGGTTTAATACCCTACTCCAGTGTGGTGGTGGATTGCCTCTCGGGCTGATGATGAACAATACAATGGGAAGAATAGCCTCCTGAGGTTGAGGTGTTCTTGTGCTTGGCCAACTTGTGTGGGTGAGAGTGATCCAAGATGTCGTCCCCCTTGCCTATGGTGGTGGCTAGTCCTACTTATAGAGGCCCTGGTCCTCTTCCCAAATCTTGAGCGGAAAGGGAGCCAACAATGGCGGGCAAATTTGAAGGGGGGCAGCTAGTACAAGCTATCCTGACAAAAGTGGTCTTCGCCTGCCAAAGGCTCTGGTGGTGACGCCGTCCTGGGCTCCACGAAGACCTCCGTCTTTCCGTCCTTCTAGTCTTGGTCTTATTGCACCAAAATGGCAACCTTTGCCTGATGCCTCGATACTCCTCGCATGCGCTGGTTTCCTTAGCACCAAAGAGGAAACAAGGACGCTGTGTGCGATGGCGCACGCCTGCGCCCGCCCGGTGTCGATCGTCATGGCTCATGTCACGAGAGCCTCGTGAGGTTTGCCTCGCCTCGACATCTCCGCTCCTCGTGAGCCTATCTGACTAGGCCACTCTAGAGGAGGTCTTGTGTCGTCTGCCTCGCGAGGCTTGGCCCCTCACGAAGGTCTTGGATGCCTTGTTGATGAAGATGGGCCGTACGTCCTGCTAGCTTAGCCACGCCACGGGCCGCAGGCAGGCAAGCCTGGGGACCCCCGTTCCTAGGACACGGACAGTAGCCCCCGGGCCCAAGGCGCGCTCGGGCTTGGCTTCACGGCGAAGCCAAGGGCCAAGTACAGAGCACTGCGGGCCCCAAAAGCCTGCGGCCTCGGTTGACGCGTGGCGGTTGATTGGACATGGGCGTCTCCACTTCCCCACGGTGCCTCGGCAACTACACGACTTGACGAGTCCCTGCGACATGCAAGGAAAACCATCATTACCTGCGATCATGGGAGGTGCCGGTTGGCCTTCTCTTGCTATAAATAGGGAGGGGGCAGAGCCCCCATTACCCATATCTTCCTACCTTTCCCCCGTCTTCTTCCTCGCTCCATTGCTCGCTGTGCCACCAATGGCACCACGAAGGAAGTTCTCTGCCACTGAGAAGGGGAAGGCCCCTCGTGAGGGGCCCGGCTCGCCGGCGCCCAAGCGCAGGCGTGGCCGTCCGTGCAAGCACGCCACGTCCCCTGTCGCGGACCACTGTCGGAGCGGCGCCACGGCACGCGGAGGGGGTCGTCCCAGCCATGGCGATCCAGTTGACAAGGGTAGGCGTGCTTTGGTGGCGCGCCCTCCCGTCCGCGTTTCCACACAATGGAGGTGTCACCGGAGTTTGTCGTCTGGTCGGAGAATCCGGCCGACAACTGGCTCCAACTTCCGCGCTTCTTCGCCGATGAGCTGCCGGCCTCTGGTCCAGGCGGACTCTGGCTGCAGGCGGATGGTTGCTGCAGCAAGGCCTCTTGGGTTGCAGTCGCGACTTCCGCCGCGGGCAACATAGCCCTAGCCCATGGTTGGCAGACGTTCACCCGCGCACACGGCTTGGGCCGGCGGTGCGCCCTCCACTTCAAGTACGATGGCGAATCAACCCTCTATGTGAGGGTGTTTGGGGAAGATGGTCACCGCGCCGGGTGCTGCCCCGAGGCGAACGATGGTGAGGAGGTGCCTGGCCTCGGGGACGGTCGCGACGAGGGTGAGGGCGAGCCTGCCCTTGGGGGCGGCTGTGTCTTGTCCAGCTACGGCGGCTCTTCCTCCGGTGACAGCTCCAACAGTAGTGTCCATGACCAGCCGCCGCACCGCTGCGCCCGCTTTGAAGGCGGCAGTGGGTCATCTCGTCGCCGCGCCTCCGTGAAGCGCGAAGAAGGATCCGGCTAGGCTCGGGGTGCCTCTAGGGGTCTGCCTCCGCAGATTGCTGCAACGCTGCTTTTGTTTTACTCTTTTTCCTGCATCAAGAATGTAACCAGTTTGGGCCCAGGGGGCGTGTAACGAACTATGGTTCCTCGGTTGTGGCACCGTGCGTGTTGTGTCGCTATTTCGTGCAAAGATAACTTAGCTTGGTATATCCGGGATGCCCTCTTCCTCACGAGGCGCTCATTTCCTCGCGTCCATCTTGCCTTGGTGGCCTGCATTTCCTCGGGAACTGCAAAAGCTCGTTAGGAGGTGCGTTAAAGGATTTTCCGTTCGCCCTGGCCCTGACCTGGCGCCTTGTATCGCGGTACCCGAGGGGAACAGACTAGGAGAGGCACGCCAGCTTTTGGGCTCGAATGAGGGTGGCTCGCGAGAAGGCAGAGAAGGGACAAAAATGCTCGCGAGGGCACCTGCCTAGACCCCTCGCGAGGCATGCGAGAGAGAGAACACGAGCTAACCCGAGCCGGAAAAACGCAGCGAGAGGCGAGGGGGTCAAATCAGCAAGGAATGCCAAAAGCAAATTTCGATTAAGGAAAAGGAAGCCAAATGCGGAAAGCAAATGAAAAGCCGCGTCCGGCACCTATTCTAGTCTTCAAGTATTCTCACCAGCGCGGAGCTAAGTGCTGCCACTAGGCATGGGCGGGAGCCCCAGGGCCTGAGGTCGGCACTCCTCAGACTCCGGGGCATGTACAACCCCAACTCATTATTACGTGAGAGTGTCACGGGCGGCGATTCTTCACAGGCACCGGGCCTTCTTCACAGGCTCTAGGCCTTTCTTTACAGGCTCTGGGCCTTGCTTCACGGGCTCCGGGCCTTGCTTCACGGGTAAAACTTCCAGAGGTGCTGGATGTTCCAGGCGTTTTGGACTGGTACTCTGTCTTGTGTCTCCAGGCACACGGCACCAGGCCTGGAGATGTGGACGACCTTGAACGGGCCCTCCCACATTGGTGAAAGCTTATGCAGCCCTTCCCTGGAGAGGACCCGCCTCAGGACTAGGTCTCCCATCTCGAGTGTCCTGGATCTCTTTCACCGCCCGTAGCGCAGCTTCGCGGCGACGTTCCTCCCCCAACACGAGGTCCATCCCCGCGTGGCGTCCTGCTGCGTTTTGTCGAACGCCAGGACCCGTGCGGAGCGATGCTTGACCTCGTGAGGGAGGACCGCTTCAGCTCCGTAGATAAGGAAGAATGGAGTCTCTCCCGTTGGCTTGGTGGCGGTGGTCCGGATGGACCAAAGTACGGACTGGAGCCCGTCGTGCCAGCCCCTGCCGTAGGCCTCCATTTTCTTCTTGAAGGTCCTGGTCTTGAGGCCCCTTAGGACCTCCGTGTTAGCATGTTCGGCCTGACCATTGCTCCTGGGGTGGACCACTGAAGCGTAGTAGATCTGCGTTCCAAGGTTAGCACAGTAGGTTTTGAAGAGGTTGCTAGTAAACTACGAACCGTTATCTGTGATGATGCTGTTGGGGACCCCGAAGCGGCTCACGAGGCCCTTGATAAACTTGACAGCAGACCCGGTTGGGATGGTACGGACGGCTTCCACTTCCGCCCACTTCGTGAACTTGTCGATGGCGACGTAGAGGTAACGGTAGCCCCCTAGCGCCCGAGGGAATGAGCCTAGGATGTCCAGCCCCCAGACCGCGAACGGCCATGTGAGCGGGATAGTTTGAAGGCCCTGAGCAGGTTGATGGATTTTCTTGGCGTGGAATTGGCAAGCTTCGCAAGACTTCACCAGCTCGGCTGCGTCGTTGAGTGCTGTAGGCCAGTAGAATCCACTGCGGAACACCTTGCCGACGAGGGTCCGTGACGACGAGTGGTGTCCGTAGTCCCCGCCGTGTATGTCAATCAGCAACTCCCTTCCTTGGTCGCTATATATGCAGCGCGGTGTGACATCGTTCAGTCGCTTCCTATATAACTCATCGTCTTGGATATAGTATGTCGTGGCTTGCTGGGCCATGCGCTCCGCCTCCTCTTCCTTCTCCGGCAACGTCCCGTGCGTTAAGTACTCCTTAAATTCCTTGATCCAGCATTCCTCCTGGGGCTCAAGCGCCAAGAGCAGTCGAGCTCCGAAGGTCGGTCCACAGGTCAGGGCTCCCGCGGCCGGGGGCTGGGGGAGCTCCTCCCGAGCCTGAGTCATGCTTGAAAGAGGTGGTGCAGCTGATGGCTTGAAGAGCCGCTCCTCAAAGACGCCTGGCTCCTGCGGTTGCCGCTTCGATGCTCTCCTGGCGATGTCGGCTTCCTTGTTGGTGCCCCGGGGCACGTGCTGCAGCTCCAGGCCCGAGAACTGTTTCTCCATCTTGGGCACCTTCGCGAGGTAGGCCTCCATATGCTCGTCCTTTGGCTCATACACCTTGTTGGAGAAGTTGACGAGGAGTTGTGAGTCGCCTCTGATGGTGAGGCGCTTCACCCCTAGGGCCGATGCAGCCTTCAGGCCGGCTATGAGGCCTTCGTATTCTGTGATGTTGTTGGAGACCTTTTTGCCGTGCTGAAAGCAGAGTTGCACGGCGTAGTAGAGCTTGTCCTGGATGGGCGAGATGAGCACTGCCCCAGCCCCCACGCCCTGGTGTGCGAAGGCGCCATCGAAATACATGATCCAACCGTCCGGAGCCTCACTTCCTGGGGAGGTGGACCGGTCTTCTCCTTCCTCAAGTGTCGGGGCATCTGTCCATTCTGCCACAAAGTTAGCAAGTGCGGCCCCTTGATGACCCTGGTAGTGCTGAACTCCAACTGGAACGCTTGCAACTCGATGTTCCACTCTGCGACCCTTCCGGCTGAGTTAGGGATCTTAAGTATCCTTTTCAGTGGGTAGGCTGAGACGACCTTGATGGGGTGGCCCTGGAAGTAATGTCGCAGCTTGCATGAGGCCACCAGGAGCGTGAGCAGGAGTTTCTGGGGCATGGGGTAGCGCACTCTCGCGTCCCGTAGTACGGTGCTGACAAAGTACACCGGGTGTTCGACGAGGGCTGGCACGCTGTCGAGGCTCGGGTCCTGCGGAGATCGGGGCATATCCTGAGGTGGAAGGGTCCCTGAGATCCGACTGTCCTCAGGAGCTTCTGCGACGCCACCCTACCAAGCTTGGCCTTCCACAGCTGATGCCTTTGCTGCGCCTTCCTGACCCCGCGCTACTTCAGCCTTGGCCTGGCGGGGTGCGCCCTTGGCTTGGCGCTCCTCCCGAACTGCCACCAACGCCGCGCTGGCGGAGTACGGGGTGGCAGCAAGGTAGAGTACCAGCGGCTCGAGGGGCCGTGGTGCCACCATCACTGGGGCTAGTAAGGTATTTCTTGAGGTCTTGGAAGGCCCGGTCGGCCTCCGGGTTCCACTCGAACGGGCCCTTCCTCTTCATGAGCTTGAAGAATGGTAAGGCGCGCTCTCCCAGTTTGGAGATGAAATGCCCTAACGCGGTCACCCGCCCTGCCAGCTTCTACATCTCTTTGAGGGTCTGCGGCAGGCTCATGTCCTCGATAGCCTTGACCTTCTCTGGATTCGCCTCGATCCCCATGTGGGATACGAGGAATCCCAGCACCTTGCCGGAGGGGACACCGAACACACACTTCTCCGGGTTGAGCCTCAAGTTCACTTGGCGCGGGCTCTCGAAGGTCTCCTCCAAGTCTTGAATCAATGTCCTTGCCTCGCGAGACTTGACCACTATGTCATCGACGTAAGCCTCTGCGTTCCTCCCAAGCTACCGCCCAGAGCGATGTGCATCAACCGCTGAAAGGTCACGCCCGCGTTGCGCAGCCCAAAGGGCATGCAGGTGTAGCAGTACACCCCACATGGTGTCAGGAAGGCCGTCTTCTCCACATCTTCCACCGCCATCTTGATTTGATGATACCCTGAGAACGCATCCAGGAAGCACAATAGGTCACACTCGGCGGTGGAGTCAACAATCTGGTCGATGCGCGGGAGTGGGAACGGGTCTTGAGGGTAGGCTTTCTTAAGATTAGTGAAGTCGACACACATCCGTTCCTTCCCGCCTTTTTTCGGCACCATGATACGTCTCCAACGTATCTATAATTTTTGATTGCTCCATGCTATATTATCTACTGTTTTGGAATATATTGGGCTTTATTTTCCACTTTTATATTATTTTTGGGACTAACCTATTAACCGGAGGCCCATCCCAGAATTGTTGTTTTTTTTGCCTATTTCAGTGTTTCAGAGAAACAGAATATCAAACGGAGTCCAAACGGAATGAAACCTTCGGAAATGTGATTTTCTCATCAGATAAGACCCAGGAGACTTGGACCCTCCGTCAAGAAAGCCACGAGGCGGCCACGAGGGTGGAGGGCACGCCCCCTGCCTCGTGGGCCCCTCGAAGCTCCACCGACGTACTTCTTCCTCCTATATATATCCACGTACCCCCATACGATCGGGGACGGAGCCAAAAACCTAATTCCACCGCCGCAACTTTTTGTATCCATGAGATCCCATCTTGGGGCCTCTTCCGGAGCTCCGCCGGAGGGGGCATCGATCACGGAGGGCTTCTACATCATCATCCAAGCCTCTCTGATGAAGTGTGAGTAGTTTACTTTAGACCTACGGGTCCATAGTTAGTAGCTAGATGGCTTCTTCTCTCTTTTTGGATGTCAACACAATGCTCTCCCCCTCTCTCGTGGAGATCTATTCGATGTAATCTTCTTTTTGCGGTGTGTTTGTTGAGACTGATGAATTGTGGGTTTATGATCAAGTCTATCTATGAATAATACTTGAATCTTCTCTGAATTCTTTTATGTATGATTGGTTATCTTTGCAAGTCTCTTCGAATTATCAGTTTGGTTTGGCCTACTAGATTGGTTGTTCTTGCCATGGGAGAAGTGCTCAGCTTTGGGTTCGATCTTGCGCTGTCCTTTCCCAGTGACAGAAGGGGCAGCAAGGCACGTATTGTATCGTTGCCATCGAGGATAACAATATGGGGTTTTTATCATATTGCATGAAACTATCCCTCTACATCATGTCATCTTGCTTAAGGCGTTACTCTGTTTTTAACTTAATACTCTAGATGCATGCTGGATAGCGGTCGATGAGTGGAGTAATAGTAGTTGATGCAGGCAGGAGTCGGTCTACTTGTCTCGGACGTGATGCCTATATACATGATCATACCTAGATATTCTCATAACTATGCTCAATTCTGTCAATTGCTCAACAGTAATTTGTTCACCCACCATAGAATACTTATGCTCTTGAGAGAAGCCACTAGTGAAACCTATGGCCCCCGGGTCTCTTTCTCATCATATCAATCTCCATCACTTTATTATTGCTTTGCTTTTACTTTGCTTTTACTTTTTACTTTGCATCTCTATACCAAAAATACCAAAAATATTATTTATCATCTCTATCAGATCTCACTTTCGTAACTGACCATGAAGGGATTGACAACCCATAAGCGCGTTGGTTGCGTTGAGCTATTGTTTTTGTGTAGGTACGAGGGACTTGTGTGTGGCCTCCTACTGGATTGATACCTTGGTTCTCAAAAACTGAGGGAAATACTTACGCTACTTTTCTGCATCATCCTCTCCTCTTCGGGGAAATCCAATGCAGTGCTCAAGAGGTAGCACACCACGAGATGGTTCGCCAGCCATTCAGGGTATCAGATCTCTCGGATGGCACCTGCCGCTTCCAGCTTGCGTGTCTCTTGGACGATGAAGGGCTGCTTCTCGGTGGACTGTCGTCTCGCTCGCTGCTTCACGGGGCGGATGTTGGGGCATACCCTTAGATGATGCTGGATCACCTCCCTCGGGACCCCTACCAGCTGATTGGGCTCCCACGCGAATATCTCCTTGTTCGCGCGCAAGAACTTCACCAAGGCTTCTTTTTGTTCCGGGTCAAGGCCGGATCCTATGGTAAAGGTGGCTCCCGAAGACTCTGTCCTCGCTGACCGATACCTACTCGGTTTCTGCCTTGTCCTGGGTGAACAGCTGCTTCTTCTTGGTGGGCATGGCCTCCCTGGCCGCAGGGGCACCGGCGTCGGCGGGTTGTGCTGCTGCCGCGGTCTTGAAGGCGAGCCTGGGCGCCATCACAGCCTCCTTAGTGTCCCCCTTGATGGTGAGGACGCCCTTGCTCCCTGGCATCTTCATGAGGTTGTAAGCCGGGTGAGTCGCCGCCATGAACTGAGCGAGAGCCGGGTACCCGAGGATGGCGTTGTATGGGAGACCGATGCAAGCGATGTCGAAGTCCACCAGCTCGCTACGGTAGTTGTCGCGTGTGCCGAAGGTGACAGGGAGGTGGATCTATCCCAGGGAGTGGGCAGCTCCACCACCCACTCCCGAGAAGGGCTTACTGAGGCTGAGCCGCTCGAGTGGCACATGGAGAAGGCTGAAGGCTTCCACGGAGAGCAAGTTGAGGCTAGCACCACCGTCGATGAGGGTCTTGGTGACGACCACGTTGTAGATGGTGGGTTTGCAGAGCATCGGGAGCCTTCCGGAGCCGGCAGTGGAGTCGGGGTCGTCTTCTGAGCCGAAGGTAAGGTCGGCCTCTGGCGCAGCCCAGCCCGGCGGAGCCCCCGCTCGCCTGGAGGTGGCCCCGATCTGACGGGGGAACCGTTTGGCGTGACGGTCTGAAGACGGTGCTTGAGAGCCGCTCAGCAGGGCCGCGACCGCTGGTGCGCCGGCACCGCGTAGCGAGTAGTGAAGAGGTCGCGGAGCTCCTCCCAAGATGCCACCATGGATCCGGGAAGGTTGAGCAGCCAGGCGCATGGCTCGCCGGCGAGGGCCATGGGAAGCCAGTTGGCCATGACCTTGTCATCACCCTCGGCTTCGAGGATGGCCTCCTCGTATGCCAGCAGGAAAGCTAACGGGTCCGTCCCGCCGTCGTAGCGCGGAGGCATCTCTGGCCTGAACTTGGGCGGCCACTGCAGCCGCCGCAGGGCGGGGGCCAGGGCTCAGAGCCCCCTGGCCCTGTTGTCAACACTGACCATCGGAGTCGGCGGCAGGGCGCCTGCCATGTGGGCGAAGCGCGGTGGTGACGGAGCATAGATCGACGGAGGGGAAGCTACGGCGCACCCCTACCTGGCGCGCCAAATGTCGGATGTGGGGTTCCGGCAAACCCTTAAGGCTCGAACACTAGGGTGCGCGCGAAGTCTCTTCCTCCCACCGATCTACGCCCTAACTTGCTAAGATCTCGCGGACGAACTTGACGAACTCGCAACACAGAAAGACACAAGATTTATACTAGTTCGGGCCACCGTTGTGGTGTAATACCCTACTCCAGTGTGGTAGTGGATTGCCTCTTAGGCTGATGATGAACAATACAATGGGAAGAACAGCCTCCTGAGGTTGAGGTGTTCTTGTGCTTGGCCAACTTGTGTGGGTGAGCGTGATCCAAGATGTCGTCCCGCTTGCCTATGGCGGTGGCTATTCCTACTTATAGAGGCCTTGGTCCTCTTCCCAAATCTTGAGCGGGAAGGGAGCCAACAATGGCGGGAAAATTTGAAGGGGGACAGCTAGTACAAGCTATCCTGACAAAAGTGGTCTTCGCCTGTCAAAGGCTCTGATGGTGATGCCGTCTTGGGCTCCACGAAGACCTCCGTCTTGCCATCCTTCTGGTCTTGGTCTTGTTGCACCAAAATGGCAACCTTTGCCTAATGCCTCGGTACTCCTCGCCTGCGCTGGTTTCCTTAGCACCAAAGATGAAACAAGGACGTTGTGCGCGCTGGCGCCTGCCTGGTGCCCGCCCCGTGTAGATCGTCATGGCTCACGTCACGAGAGCCTCATGAGGTTTGCCTCGCCTCGACATCTCCGCTCCTCGTGAGCCTGTCCGACTAGGCCACTCCAGAGGAGGTCTTGTGTCGTCTGCCTCGCGAGGCTTGGCCCCTCATGAGGGTCTTGGATGCCTTGTTGATGAAGATGGGCCGTACGACCTGCTAGCTTAGCCACGCCACGGGCCGCAGGCAGGCAAGCCTGGGGACCCCCGTTCCCAGGACGCTGACACGAACCAAAGAGAAAATTGTTGTCGGTACCCTCTTGATTGGCGCAATGCCAAAACCACCGGGGGCTACATGATCGTATTCGAATCCTAGCTTAACCCCTTTAGTCTGGTTTACTGATCGTATTCGAATCAGAAGCCTCCAAATTACTCTTAATGCTTGATTTACATCATTTTGAAACATCCTATTTTGTTTTACTGGTTTGTTGTTGTCTTAAAGCTAACTGCACGTATGGTTTCAATTTGAACCGGCTCGGTTATTTGACAATGAGCTGTCAAGGGATAACAATCATCTGGCATATCAAGGTATTGGCTTCTACAAACATTAGGCTCATCAACCTTATGGTCCGGGTCATATAAGCCAGCAATTCGGAGTCAGAGAACATAGGTATTGTTGTTTATAAACAGACTTATCTACATCTTTTCGTTAATCAAAGGTTTTTTCAGCCTTGTGTATCTTACATCTGGTCCTGTTTTTCGCACTATGATGATTTCATAGTTATGTATCGGGTGTTTTTAACCCGTCTAGCGATCAACCGCCAAGACAGTTTTATCTTTTGCATACAGGAACAGATTCAAAACACTGCAGATGCGACCACGGATATAATGCATATATTGACATCACGGGCAAAAGGTCATATGCAACATCCTATGCATGATGGCATAGGCAAAATATGCAGTTTTCAAACTAACCTATTACAAGGCATTGAGAGCCCAAAAGGTTAGACTGTTTTCTCTCTTAAGCATGTCTTAAGCTAAAAGCTGGATTATTCATATGGTTATGACTCCTCCCTGGCCGGCTCACCTCCCTCCACTGGTTGGAAGCTGGGATTGGACCAGTGAAAGTCGTTCAGAGCAATGAACTCGGCCTCATCGTCAATTAGGCTGGCCGGGTCAATTTCCGGGGCAAAAGTGTGTTGACGAACTGGCGGGATAAGATCCGTCACTTTATAAGAGGGAGTCGCCATCTTTTTATTCTCCATATCAAAACCCGGCTAATATTTGTTGATGTTGGTCTCCTCGCCAAGAATGGTAGCCTGAGGACGAACTCCCCTCACACAGGCAATAAAGTCATCTTGCTCAAACAGAGTCCCGTCTTCCTTCACGGTAGGGTACCCCTTAGCCACGTCCACTGGGTCTAAATCCGGCACCCAGGCTTTGGAGCGGCTCAGGGCAGTCAGAGCTCCGTCTCAGGCACATGATCGTTTGACCTCTTGAAATCTGGCAGGTAAGATTGATAACTTCTTCAAAACATCACTCAAATGGTTGGGTCCTTGGTTGGCAGGGGAGATAGTAGCAAGTGCTCGTTGAGCACCAGTGTACACTTGCTCCACCAAGGTATAAACCGCCTTCAGTTTTGTCACACTATCTTGACTCAGATTTTTACTTCATGGACCTGTGAATGTTTTTAACAAAGGTTCAGCAGGCGGCTTATATTCCTGGTCAAAATAAAGTGTAAGTGACTAATGCAAATAACTCATCAAAGATTGCGGAGACCATTTGAGACACACGGTTTTTTAAGCCGGTGAGCTCTTTGGTAACCTCCTCGAGCGCCGCTTCTGCTGTTTTAGCATGTTGTGTCAGCAAGGCCTTCTCATCGGCCCAGGATTGCTTCTTTGCATCCAAACTGGTCTTCAGTTTTTCAGCTTTAGAGAGGCTCAGTTGCAGTTTGGAGTTAGTGGTCTTTATCTCCGCTTCTTGATCCGCCAGCCAGGTCTTTGCATCTGTCAATTGAGAGCCCAATTCAGTTAGGGCGGTCTACAAACATACACAGGTGTGTCAAAATTTAAATAAAAGTTATAATGATTAAAGTCCGAAGTGCTTTGCAAACGCAACACCACTTGGCACTTGGGGGCTAATGTCTGCCAAAGAAGTTCCTTTTTTCCAGGCTTAAAGTCCCAAGTATTTTACAAGTAATAACACTTGGCACTTGGGGGCTAATGCATGGTTTTATGGAAGTTTTTTCATATTGAGCTAGATCACACTATTTGTTTCGACTGATTCGAGACAACTATGAAGTTAAGTACTGGCTCCTTTGTGATAAATTGAGCCGGCCCCTGGGGACTACAGGTGAAAGTTAAACTGGATTTAAGGAAAAACTACGACAAAGCATCAACCTATATCATAAGTCTATAGATCATTCAGATTCATCATAATCCGGAGACTTGGGGGCTAGAGTTGCATATATAAGATGGTGAAAGTTGGTGAACATACCTCATATTTCAGCTGAAGTTGCTTGACCATCTCAATTTCTGAGTCACGGCTAGAATGCACATGACTGAGGTAGCCAGACAACACGTCACTAATGTTAAGATGAGCGTAATGAGAGACATCAAACCGCACCTTCTGCCTCTCTAAAGCTTCTTGCTTAGCAGAGTGCCGGGCCAGTACGGTGGGGTTGCCCGGCTCAACAAACCGACTACCAGTAATTAAGACATCAGTGTCAGAAGTTGTCGGCGGGTTGGCAGAGCTAGATGGTTTAGTGATAGCCGGATTAAAAGTGGTTTCATTAGCTGACGGATCAGGAGGGTCCGATTGAACGTGGACAACCGGGTCTTCTGGTGCTTCAGATTGATCAGGAGTTGGTGCTGCCGGTTCAGGTGCAGGATTTTTCGGGTTTTCTGTCGGCTTAGTCACCTTAGCTTTCTTGGATTTTGCTTGACCGCTAAAAAAGATTTTATGAGACAATTAGTTTAATAATGCAGTTTTTAAAGATGCAGAAGAAAGATGATTGTCCTTACTGAAAGTGCGTTATATCGACTAGAGGGGAGTGAATAGGCGATTTTTATGAAATTCTTCACTATGGAATTTGCCGGTGAGGAAATTCCTTAGCGAAGAACTACTAGCAGCGGAATAAGTACTCAAAAGTAAACATAACAGAATACAAGCATAGTCATCATGATGAAATGAAGACAGGCACAGAGTACAAGAAACGTGATCACAGGATAACACAGGATGAAGACAAACAGACTGAAGAAGTTAAACTGAGGAAATTGAGAAAGTCTTCAGTCAAAGTCTTCAAACACAGATATGAACAAACACACAACACAGTTATGAGGAAATGAAAGAGTTGAGGAAATAGAACCAGTAAGCTTGGTGAAGACAATGATTTGGTAGACCAGTTCCAACTGTTGTCTCAGTTGTATGTCTGGTTGGAGCGGCTGAGTATTTAAACTGAGGACACACAGTCCCGGACACCCAGTCCTGAACACGCAGCTCAGCACACCCAGTCCTCACTGTATTCTCCTTGAACTAAGGTCACACAGACCTCGTCCAATCACTCGTGGTAAGTCTTCAGGCGACTTCCAAACCTTCACAACCTTGGTCACTCGGCGATCCACAATTCCTCTTGCTTGCTCTAGACCATGACGCCTAACCGTCTAGAAGAAGCACAGTCTTCAAAGGTAACAAGCGTCGGATCCACTCAGGATCAATCTCTTCAGTGATGCTCAATCACTTGGGGTTTGTAGGTGTTTGGGTTTTGGGTTTTTGGTTTTTCCTCACTTGATGATTTTCGCTCAAAGTCCTCAAAGGATGGGTTGCTCTCAAATGACAAGTGTCAGTTTCTCTCGGAGCAGCCAACCAGCTAGTGGTTGTAGGGGGGCTATTTATAGCCTAGGGAGCAGCCCGACATGATAAGACATAAATGCCCTTCAATGATATGACCGTTAGGTGGATAGATATTTTGGGACAGCTGGCGCATAGCACAGCAACGGTCGGAACTTTGAGTAGCAAAATCCTCAGGGCTATCATGTTCCTCACTGGAGAATTCCTAACTCCTCAGTCAGGACAAATTCCTCAGAGACCAGAAGAACTTCGTCTCTGTCACTGAAGAAATTGACTGAACTGTATGAGATTTCCAATGGCTTCACTCGAAGGGATTGGTAGGTGTAGGATTTTGAGTTGAGCATCACATGGAAATTTTTCCTTAGTATTTCCTCGACCCCCTTTAACAGTACGGTGTTTCCAATGACTCAAGAAAGAGAGAAACAAAACTATGAAAACGAAAGTCTTCAAGCTTCATATTCCTCGCATGAATATCAAGTCTTCACGGACACACCAATTTCTTCACTTTCAAAGTCTTCATGAAAGTCTTCAGAAATACCAAAATCTTCAGTCGAAGATATTCATTTTTAGGGGTCGACTGTTCCTGTAAATATCAAACTCCCCATAGACTTATAGACATGTGTACACTCACAAACGCATTAGTCCCTTAACCTATAAGTCTTTAATACACCAAAATCACTAAGGGGCACTAGATGCACTTACAATCTCCCCCTTTTTGGTGATTGATGACAATATAGGTTAAGTTTTCAATGGGGATAAACATATGAAGTGTAACTACTGATATTGAGGAATTTGATTGCAAGATATAGAAGAACCCCCCCTGAAGATGTGCATAGTGAGGAATTTGCCTTTGAAGCAATGCACACTTGAAGAGTTGAATCATGGAGATCTCCCCCTATATTTTGTAATTCATACACGCATTTAACATATAGTATGAAGAATTTGAAATGCATGATGAAATATGGTGCCTGATGAAATTCAGCATGCGTGCAATAATATTAACAAGGAATAAGCATGCAGAATAGTGCATCAAAAGTATCAGAGCACAGTGCATCAAAAGTATCAGAGCACCATCGGGTTTAAGATTACAACTCGATCCAATAAAGTTTCAGAAGAACGAGAGTTGTAACTTAGCAAATAAAAAACGCCCATATAGTAGACCCGCTTGAAGACTAACTCATATTTCTCCCCCTTTGTCATCGAATGACAAAAAGGATGGAAAATGAGGACTAACGCCCCTGAAGATAATCATGTTGATGAAGGGGCGCCAGTGTTGTTGGGGTCGTTTATTGATGTAGGGCCTGCCGCAGTGTCGTCCAAATCTTCATGTTCATCAGTGTCGCACAATGAAGAAAATGAGCTGGCCACCAGAGAAGGAACCTGGACCTTCTTCAATTTCTTTGGTGGAGGTGTAGACCAGTCAAAATCTTCTTTGAGACCCATGTTCTTCAGATCTTCTTCACCATACAGATGTGACAGGATTGCCCAGGTGCAACTGAAGACTTGATGGAGGTAGTAGTGGTTTTCTTCACTGCATTGTGTGTGGCAGTCATGTTGTGAAGAAGTGAACCAAACTGACGCTTAACCCATTTGTGATTTCGATCCACCTTCTGGTGAAGACTAAGCAGAAGTTCACAGTCAGTCATCACGCGTGGAGCAGTGGCTTGAGGAGTGGACTTAGGTGCATTGGCAGAGTCATGTGTGGCAGAGTCATCATTGGTGGAATAAGATGCAGCTTTGCGAAACTGACCATCCAATGGACGAATGCCTTCATCTATTACAACTGGTGCCTTGCCCTTTCCATCAACTGAGGAATATGTCTGCTTGAGGACTTCAATTGGGGGCAAGTAGCTGAGGTGATTCTAGAAATCAGCTTTGTAGTTGAGTGAAGACCTTGTCCTGAGGAATCTCATAATCCAAGGTGCATAAGGCTTCAGCTCAAACGGAGACAGTGCAACATTGGCCATAGTCCTCATGAAGAAATCGTGATAATTGACAGGAATGCCATGAACGATGTTGAATACCATATTCTTCATGATGCCAACAATTTCCTCATCAGATGAGTCATGGCCTTTGATGGGACTGATTGTCCTCGTAAGAATACGATAGACAGTTCTGGGAGCGTACAGCAATTCCTTCACGAGGAATTTGGTTCTTGGTGCTTGACCTAGCTTCAAAGGTTTCATCAGCACCTGCATGTAATGATGTGTGAGCTCAGGTTCACTATAGATGCAGCGAACTTCTTCAAGGGGAGGACTGAGTGGTAGAGCACGAAGCAATTCAGAGGCTGGTGCAGTGTAGTGAGTGTTTTCAGACATCCAGTCCAGCACCCATGAAGTCACATCTTCAGCATCTACGGTGATGTGCAGCGTTGCATAGAATTGAAGAATCAGTTCTTCATTCCAATCGCAGATGTCAGAGCAATAGTTGAGCAGTCCAGCATCGTGAAGAACACTGAGGACTGGTGCGAAGCACGGTAGAGATTCCATATCCACGTGAGGAATATGCTCATGGTAGAAGATCTTCTCCTTGTTGAACAGCACTGAGGAATAGAAATTGGCTTGACTGGCAGTCCAGAAACGCCTCTTCCTAATGCGAGCTGAGTCATATGGGTTGTAATCTTTGAAGAATACGTGCTCGCTGAAGAAATCATCAGCATTGAACTTTTGCTTGCGTGAGAAAGGATCCTTTGGCTTCGGCAGAGGAGTGTCAGTGAGTTGCATCATGACCTCAGGAATCTCAATCGCAGGTTCTTCAGGCTGAGGAATTTCTGGTTCCTCCTCAGTGGCATTCTGTGTCGTTGGTTGTTCAGCAGTAGCAGTTTCTTCAGCGCTAGTGGATGGAATTTCCTCATGGACAGATGTAGTGGGATGAGTTTCTTCAGAGCCCATGTGAATAGTTTGTGTGGGGGACTGAGGAATTTGCTGTAGAGGGGTGAACATTGGAGAGTTTGGATGCTGACTTTCCCAGAATTCATCACTGATTACGGGTGTGGAGCAGCCAATGTCCACATCTTCATCTTCCATTTCTTCAACGTCAGCCTCTTCAGCTGTGAACTGAGACATAGGCGAGGAGATGATAGGTGTTGAAGGGATCGCATCCACTTCAATTTCTTCATCCAACGGTTCAGACGAAGCAGCAGAAGGAGTTTCTTCATCAGATCCACTGGGGATCACATATTCTCCATCAAAAGGAACATGGTCCTTTGATGGCCTGGTTGAGATGGGAACATCATCAATCGGATTTGCAAATGAACTTGTCATAGGCTTCATTTTCTTCGGAGCTGAAGAATCTGAAGCAGCTGATGCTTTCCTTTTCTTCACTGCAGCACGCTCTGCAGCCTTGGTCTTCTTCACATCTGATGCAGATGGAAGGATTGGAGTTGAAGTTGGTGCACGAGCAGCTGAGGAATCTGGTTGATTTTCTTCAGGCACAACTGATGCAGTTGCCCTGAGTTCTTAAGTTTATTCAGGCACACCACTAGTGGGTGCCCTGGCAATTTCTTCAGTGGCTGGAATGCAGTCATCAGCCCTGGAACTCACATTATCTTCAGCATCCTGATTGTCATCAGCGGTGCTGGCATTTTCTTCAGTAGGCTGAGCAGATGCTTCAGCCTGAGGAATTTCCTGTTGCATTGGGGCTGCAACATTGGAAGTGAAGTTATTCGCAAGTTTCACAAAACGAACCTTGGCTCCAAGCCAATCAGAGCGATATGCGTCAAAGTCATCACTGAGTTTCTTAATCTCAGTCTAAATAGTGACAAGTTCTTCAGTTGTCATAGAGACAATGTTTTTCTTCAGATAGCGCTCTTTCTTGTACTGCGCTTTCTTGATCTACCTGGCCTTCTCAAATTTCCACTTTTCTTCTTGAATGAAGTGGGTCAGCATCTGACTCTGGCCAGGAGTCAGCTTGAAGTCAGGCAAGGGAGTGTTGGGGTCCTTGTGCCAATCATCAATGTAGTCGAGGATCAGCTTGGGATCCAAAAGCAGTGGCACTTCTGATCCTTTGCTCTAGCGGCCCTGACTTGCCTGTCTCTGATGATTTCTGCAAGTTCATCATCATCAGCTTCGTCTTCATCAGACGGCACTTGGAAAGCGACTTGCTTCTTTTGAGGACTTGGGCGAGGACCTCGTCCAGCAGTGGCCTTTGTCTTCAGCAGTAAGGGGCCAGCTGAGGAACTTGGTGCAGCCGAGGAACTAGCTGAGACACCTGAGGCAATGGAGATGCCGGCAGTCCTTTGGCACGAGGCGAGATGCACAGGTGCTGAGGATTTGGTCGGAACAGCTGAAGGCTTTGGCGGAGGAGCTGAGGACTTTGGAGGAACAAGAGCAGCATGAGGAATTGGCCATGAGGGCTTTGATGATTCTGGTCGTGAGGGCATTGCTGAGGAACTTGGCCTGCATGCAGGCTTCTTAGACATAGCCTTCTTTGGCTTGACAGCAGAGGCCTCAGCAGAGGCAGCAGCAGCGGCAGAGTCTTCATTGAATTTCCTCACTGCTTCTCTGGCTTGCTTAGCCAACTTGGTTTGGCACTTGGCCCATTCATCAGGATAGTCCTCACCGCACTTGAGGTTGGTGGGATCTGCTATTTGGCCAGGTGCCAATGGAGCTCTTGGGCATGGAGGATTGAGTGCGAACTTCTTCATGTACTTAGGAGTGACATATCTGTACTCCCTCCATTCTCTTGCCCATCTCCTCTCTATCCTCTGTTTGCGCACTTTGCGCTCATTCTTGGTTTCCTCAGTAGGTGTGCACTACCCAGCATATATTTCATCAGGGATTTCAAACGCTGTATTTACCTCAGGCCTCTTTCCTCCCTTCTGTGGCCTCTTACCATCAGCCATTTTCTTCAGTTGAGGAATTTGAACAATCGAATTCTCTGAAGAAGTATGCAACTTTTCTTCGAGGTACGCTGCAAATGAGTTAAGTTGATGAGAACCTAGTGATTCAGTAGCTGACATGTGTACATGTGAACAGAGTATAGTTGCGAGGAATTTGGAGAGGTCATATGCGTTCTCAGAAGGTTTTTCAAAAAGAACAAGTTTGAAGAATTTAACCAGATGAGTCTTGAAGATTTTCACTAAGCGTTCTTTGTCTTAGGTTCCAGAGTTGTATAGATCGAAGATCCACACAATTGAGGAATCTTGAAGAAAAATGATGCTTAGAGAAATGAATCAAGAACAGATGACTTGTGAGGTGTTCAATGTGTGAAGATATGAAGAAAAACACTTTTGAAGATTTTGTAGATAATCTTTCGAATCAACGAGGGCAGTAAAAGTAACTTTTAATTTACCCTGGACGAAGAACACGATGAGCTGGAGTGAGGAGATGTGAAGTTCGTCTGTGCAGATCTTCCACGCCTTAACATAGCAGAGGAAGACGGCTACGGCGGCGGCGGAGTGAAGATTTCCGCGGTCGGTGCGAGTACGTCGGTGACGAGGTCGAGGCAGTGAAGCTCTTCCTCTCCGGCGGTGATGAAGTAGCGGCAGTGCTAGGGTTTGAGAAGCTCGAGCTGGAGAGAGAGGTCGAGCGGAGTAAAAGAAGTGAGGAAGGGAAGGAGGGGTATTTATAGCCACGGTGAAAAACTGCTCGCCCAAAGAAATTGGACGAACGTGCCCCTGACCCTTCTCATTCGCATGACATGTGTCACCCACGTAGTGAGAGGTGGAGATCATGTTAGATCGTGGGTGAGTGGATAAGTGTATCGTGGGATGCGGAACGGTTTGAGCGGCAAAGCCGAAAATTTAGATAAGATAGGTTTTAAAGCTCCGTTCGTAATTTCTTCAGCTGACAAGGACACAGTGAAGATTTTGAACGAGTTTCAAATAGACCGCACATGAAGGATTTGTGAACAGATTGGGTTGAGTATAGCATAGAGGGGAAGGGTCCGATCACATTCACTTAGCAGAAAACCAACTTGAAGAAATAGTAATAAGTGAATGCTGTAGAGGACATAAACTCATATATATATATAGCTAATGAAGAAAAACGACGGAACCAGTGAAGACTATGCAAAGTTGAAGAATATGAATAATTTGAGGAATTTCAACTTTTGGTCGTGGCGTGACCCACCGTATAAGAATGATGATTTCAGACACCGCGTACAATTATCGTAGGGTTCTGAGAATCAAATTCTTCATTAATTTCTTCACACTAAGAGTGTTATTCTTCATTGATTGAAGAAAAATGTTTCTTCATGTGTTGCACATCTAATTCATCAATTTTGCATAAGTGTTAGGATGAGTGTCCTTTTCGAAGAACATTCGAAGATTCTAGGATATTTAGCTCACACCGCAACTTGCTAAATCTCTTCTCATCCAAGGGCTTTGTGAAGATATCGGCTAGCTGTTCTTCAGTCTTCACATGCTCAATAGAAATGTCGCCCTTCAACACATGATCACGGAGAAAATGATGACAAATCTGAATGTGCTTTGTCTTCAAGTGCTGAACTGGGTTGTCAGCAATCTTGATGGCACTCTCATTGTCACAGAAGAGAGGCACATTCTTCATGTTGATGCCGTAGTCCTTGAGAGTTTGCTTCATCCATAGCAATTGGGCATAGCAAGAACCAGCAGCAATGTACTCAGCTTCAGTAGTAGATAGTGATACGCAGTTCTGTTTCTTCGAGGACCAACAGACCAAAGATCGTCCGAGGAAATGACATGTACCAAATGTTGACTTGCGATCCACACGATCACCAGCATAGTCAGAGTCAGAATATCCAACAAGATCAAAAGCCGAGCCCTTGGGGTACCATAATCCAAGTGTTGGTCTGTGAGCTTGATATCGAAGAATATGCTTCACAGCCTTATGGTGTGATTCCTTCAGTGTAGCTTGAAATCGGGCACACATGCAAACACTAAGCATTATATCTGGCCTAGATGCACATAAGTACAATAAGGAACCTATCATGGAGCGGTATACCTTATGATCGAAGTCAATACCATTTTCATCAGTGCACAGATGGCCATTTGTGGGCATAGGAATTTTGACGCCTTTGCAATCTTGCATGCCGAATTTCCTCAGTACATCCTTGAGGTATTTCTCCTGAGATATGAATATGCCATTGTGTTGTTGACGAATTTGAAGACCTAAGAAGAATTTCAACTCTCCCATCCTAGACATTTGATATTCTTCACTCATCATATAGGCAAATTCATCACTATAACGTTGGTCAGTACAGCCAAAGATAATATCATCAACATATATTTGGCACATAAACAATTCACCATCATAAGATTTAGTGAAAAGAGTAGGGTCGAGTGAACCGGGTTTGAAGCCTTTCGTCATGAGGAATTCCTTCAAAGTATCATACCACGCCCGTGGGGCCTGCTTGAGGCCATAGAGGGCCTTGTTGAGTCTGAAGACTTTGTCAGGATTCTTTGGATCTTCAAAACCTGGGGGTTGAGCAACATATACTTCTTCCTCGAGTTTACCATTGAGGAATGCACTTTTCACATCCATTTGATATAAAGTTATATCATGATGGTTAGCATAAGCAAGTAATATGCGAATAGCCTCAAGTCTACCAGCAGGTGCAAAAGTTTCATCAAAATCAATTCCTTCCACCTGTGTGTAGCCTTGAGCTACAAGTCGTGCCTTATTCCTCACCACAAGGCCATTTTCATCTTGCTTGTTGCGGCAGATCCACTTTGTGCCGATGATATTGTGCTTGCGAGGATTTGGACGTTTGACCAGTTCCCAGACATTGTTGAGCTCGAACTGATGTAATTCTTCTTGCATGGCCTGAATCCACTCAGGCTCCAGAAATGCTTCATCTATCACAGTAGTTCTTCATGTTCTGGAATGAATTCTTTAGCAGATTCTTCAGTAGGAATGACATCCTCAGTAGCCTTGAACTTGATAGTTTCCTCAGGTGCTGGTTCATCTATCACAGTAGGTAGGTGCTCTCTTTGTGAGCCATTAGTTTCACCGAACCACACATCTATAGTTTCAACAACTTTGTGAAGAACGTTGTTGAAGACTCTGTAGGTGTGCGAGTCCTTTCCTTAACCAAGCACAAAACCTTCATGTGCTTTCGGTGCAAATTTTGAGTTGTGATGAGGATCTCTAATCCAACATTTAGCACCGAAGACTTTGAAATAACTTACATTGGGTTTCTTATCAGTGAGGAGTTCATAGGCAGTCTTTTTGAAGAATTTGTGAAGATATACTCTGTTGATGATGTGGCACGCAGTATCAATTGCCTTAGTCCAGAAACGACGAGGCGTTTTGTATTCATCAAGCATAGTGCGAGCCATCTCAGCAAGAGTCATGTTCTTGCGCTCCATGACGCCATTCTGCTAAGGAGTGTAGGGAGCAGATAACTCATGAGTAATACCAAGTTCATCAAGATAGTCATCGAGACCAGAATTCTTGAACTCAGTGCCATTGTCACTTCTAATGTGCTTGATCTTCACATCAAAGTTGGTTGAAGCCCTCGAGGAAAATCGTTTGAAGACTTCCTGCACTTCATGTTTGTAAGTAACAAGGTGTACCCATGTATAGCGAGAATAATCATCAAAAATAACAAAGCCATATTGAGATGCTTCATTTGAAATAGCAGAATAATGATTAGGACCAAAGAGATCCATGTGAAGCAATTCAAACAGGCGAGTGGTGGTCATGATAGTCTTTGCTGGATGCTTGGCCTTCGTCATCTTCCCAGCTTCACAGGCTCCGCATAGGTGATCCTTGAGGAATTTGACATTCTCGACGCCAATGACATGCTTCTTCTTCACAAGCGTGTGCAAATTTCTCATGCCTGCATGACCAAGTCGTCGATGTCAGAGCCAGCCTTCTGAAGCTTTTGCAAGTAAGCACACGGCTGGTTGTGGTCCTATAGAGAAATCAACAATATACAGGTCTCCTCTCCTAAAGCCTTCGAAGACTTTGGAATCGTCGGCTTCCATAACCACAACACAACGGTATTTGCCAAAGACAACAACCATATCAAGATCACAAAGCATTGAGACAGACATAAGGTTGTATCCTAAGGACTCAACAAGCATGACTTTGTCCATGTGTCGATCCTTTGTAATCGCAACCTTACCTAGACCCAATACCTGACTTTTGCCTTTGTCGGCAAAGATGATATGCTTCAGATGCAACGGAGATAACGGAGCATCCATCAATAGATTCTTGTCACCAGTCATGTGGTTTGTACATCCACTATCGAGGACCCACTCAGTGGCTTTAGGTTGGTCATCCTGCAGATGAATTAGTGCAGCTTACAAACTCATATACTTCATCAGTGAAGAATATGACATAAATTCATCACATCAATTTCATCAAGTAAAAGGATTGATAAAGCAATATGAGGACGTGAGAAATGAAGGTTCATTTCTTCATGATTAGCTTGCGTCCTATCAGGCATGCTCAGGTCTCCAGCAAATTCTTCAGACGATTACGTGCGTCTGGAGACCTGACCCTGCAGAAGAGATTAGTTATTTTTCTTCACCACCCACATCTGAAGGGGTGGCAAAGAGTTCATCATTCTGCGAGCTCCATACGAGAAGGATGGCATAGAAGCCAGTCCATTTCGTTTCACATAAGAGGGGTTAGAATAGGAATAAGAGTAAGCAGAGAAATTCTTCGAGGACTTATGGACATAATGATTTGAAGAATAATGCACATATCCATAATCCTTAGATCTTCCTTGCGAAACAGACGGTTTAGCGCGATGATGTTCATATGAGGACTTTGATCCATATGAGGAATTTGGTCCGCATGAGGACTTAAATCCATATGAAGAATTTGGTCCATATGAAGAATTTGATCTGGGATTCCTATTCTTCACAGGTGGTGTCATGATGACATTCACCTGAAGATTTTCAAGGCATCTTTTGGGAACCCAGATTTTCTTCATAGGGGAGCCGTTCCTGCAGTTAGTGCCAACATATCTAGCAAATACTTCACCATTCTGATTTTTGAACAGTTTATAGTTGGAGTCAATTGACTCATCATCAGAATGAGGAGATTCACATGCAAATCCAGATAAGTTAGATGGATCAACTGGAGGTCCCTTTGCAGCAACCCATGTAGTTTTGGGGTACTGCTCAGGCTTCCAATATGTACCATCAGCATTGAGTTTCCTCTCAAAGGCGATACCCTCTTTCCTAGGGTTCCTGTTGAGGATCTTCTTTTTAAGCACATCACAAAGAGCCTGATGCCCTTTGAGGCTTTTTTACATGCCTGTCGTGTACAATTCCTTCAGCCCTGCATCATTAGTGATACTAGCAATGTCCTCATATGAGGAATTAGTGATAGCAGAGGCACGTGAAGAATTTGAAACATTTGCAGCATTTGAACATTCAGGTGAAGAATTAGCAGATTCACGTTCAATGCACTTCAAGCATGGAGGAACAAATTCTTTCTGAGAAGCGCTAATTTGTTGAGCAAGTAATGAATCGCGCTCCTTCTGAAGATCTTCATAACTCACTCTTAGCTTCTCAAGGTCTTGCTTTCTTTGAAGAAATTCATAAGAAAACTTTTCATGGTTAGATAAGAGAGTGTTATGTTGATCTTGAAGGGTGTCATACTTAGTATGAAGTCTCTGAAGACTTTCAGCCAAAGCTTTTGACTGATCCATTTCTTCACCCAACATATCATTGCTCTTGTTTAGCATATAGTGAACTTTTTCCAAAGCTCTTTGTTGTTTAGTGGCAAGGGAAGCAAGTTTGACATAGCTGGGTCCAAATTCATCACCAGATTCATCATCACTAGACTCGGATAGGTAGCATTCAGTTACCTCAGCATCTTTTGCCATAAGGCATGATGTAGAAGATGATGATTCTGGTTCGAAAGTCATCGTTTTGAGAGATTCCTTGAAGTCCTCAAACCAAGGATCATCACAGGTTCGATGACCTTCATAGACCTCAGAGAGACGGTCCCAGATGAGCTTCGCATGATCAAGATGCATGATATTCCTGAACTGATTTTGTGACAGACTGGAGCAGATGACATCCTTCGCCGTGAAGTTTAGAAGAGTGTACTTGCGGATGTCATCAGCTTCCGCCATCTTGCACAGATCGGTCAGACCAATCTCAGTGACGGTCCACAGCTCGCTGTTCATCGCCATGAGGCGTTTCTTCATCATGGCCTTCCACTTGGGATACTCGTGACCGTCAAAGATGGGGCATGTCATTTTCGTCATACCTGCGGTCGACATAACTAAAACTCCAGGCGGTTAAACCAAAATCACACAAAACAAGGGAGTACCTTGCTCTGATACCAATTGAAAGTGCGTTATATCGACTAGAGGGGGGGTGAATAGGCGATTTTTATGAAATTCTTCACTATGGAATTTGCCGGTGAGGAAATTCCTTAGCGAAGAACTACTAGCAGCGGAATAAGTACTCAAAAGTAAACATAACAGAATACAAGCATAGTCATCATGATGAAATGAAGACAGGCACAGAGTACAGGAAACATGATCACAGGATAACACATGATGAAGACAAACAGACTGAAGAAATTAAACTGAGGAAATTGAGAAAGTCTTCAGTCAAAGTCTTCAAACACAGATATGAACAAACACACAACACAGTTATGAGGAAATGAAAGAGTTGAGGAAATAGAACCAGTAAGCTTGGTGAAGACAATGATTTGGTAGACCAGTTCCAACTGCTGTCTCAGTTGTACGTCTAGTTGGAGCGACTGAGTATTTAAACTCGAGGACACATAGTCCCGGACACCCAGTCCTGAACACGCAGCTCAGGACACCCAGTCCTCACCGTATTCTCCTTGAACTAAGGTCACACAGACCTCGTTCAATCACTCGTGGTAAGTCTTCAGGCGACTTCCAAACCTTCACAACCTTGGTCACTCGGCGATCCACAATTCCTCTTGGATGCTCTAGACCATGACGCCTAACCGTCTGGAAGAAGCACAGTCTTCAAAGGTAACAAGCGTCAGATCCACTCAGGATCAATCTCTTCAGTGATGCTCAATCACTTGGGGTTTGTAGGTGTTTGGGTTTTTGGTCTTTCCTCACTTGATGATTTTCGCTCAAAGTCCTCCGAGGATGGGTTGCTCTCAAATGACAAGTGTCAGTTTCTCTTGGAGCAGCCAACCAGCTAGTGGTTGTAGGGGGCGGCTATTTATAGCCTAGGGAGCAGCCCGACATGATAAGACATAAATGCCCTTCAATGATATGACCGTTAGGTGGATAGATATTTTGGGACAGCTGGCGCATAGCACAGCAACGGTCGGAACTTTGAGTAGAAAAATCCTCAGGGCTATCATGTTCCTCACTAGCGAATTCCTAAATCCTCAGCAAGGACAAATTCCTCAGAGACCAGAAGAACTTTGTCTCTGTCACTGAAGAAATTGACCGAACTATATGAGATTTCCAATGGCTTCACTCGAAGGGATTGGTAGGTGTAGGATTTTGAGTTGAGCATCACATGGAAATTTTTCCGTAGTATTTCCTCGACCCCCTTTAACAGTACGGTGTTTCCTATGACTCAAGAAAGAGAGAAACAAAACTATGAAAACGAAATTCTTCAAGCTTCATATTCCTCGCATGAATATCAAGTCTTCACGGACACACCAATTTCTTCACTTTCAAAGTCTTCAAAAATACCAAAATCTTCAGTCGAAGATATTCGTTTTTAGGGGTCGACTTTTCCTGTAAATATCAAACTCCTCATAGACTTATAGACCTATGTACACTCACAAACGCATTAGTCCCTTAACCTATAAGTCTTCAATACACCAAAATCACTAAGGGGCACTAGATGCACTTACACTTACCCAGGGGCAGTCTTGAAAGCCAGAAATTGAGTTTGCGACAAGTTGCCAGAAGAGCGAGAAACCTCCTGCAAAAGTAAAATAAAGTTAGTGATGTAAGGAAATAGATCCATTAATGGAAGCAACAGACAAAGATGAAAGAAACCTCATTCTGGCATTTTCGAGGAGTTTGTTGTAAATCAAAAGGCGGTTCATCGTCGTGATTAGTCCGGGTCTGACGGCGGCTCTCATGTTGCTGCTTTTTCAAAAGAAAATGAGGGTCCAAATAAGCCAAAGGGTGCGAAAACCTTACTTTCCGGGTTACCAGTCGAAGTTTCTGTCTTGGTAAAGGGGCTGAGTCAGAGGAAATAGTTACCTTTTTTCCACGGCCTGGCTGGCCCCCATATCGCTGGCAATAGTCAATGTCAATAAGGTAGCTAAAAAACTGGCCAAGGGAGTCAAGGGCTACCTCCGACTCAGAAGCATCATCGAGGTGGAATAAATCAAATGTAGTCTTCTTCTTCTTGGGCTTCCGGGTCGTTTTCCTGGCGGCTATGGCAGCAGCTCTAGCCATCTTGGCAGCTTCATGATCATACTTGGCTTTCCAGAAATCAGATTTGGCCTGTAAGCAAATAAACAGGTTAAAAAGCCATGCAAGTATTTAGCTACTGAGGAAAACAAAAAGGAGGTCTAGGGGGTTTACCTCTGGTGTCGGGTTAAGTTTGCAGAAGGGGTTTAATCCAACCTTACTGCAGTCCTCGTATTTGCCATTCACGAGGATGGTTGACATTGCAACAATGTCTTCTTTAGTTAATTGTACAGAGCTATGACGCAGAGAATCATTTGGGCCTCCGCCATATTTATACATCAACTTGGATCGGTGGCTTAGAGGGATGACCCGCCACGAGATCCAGCAACGGATCAGGTTAACTCCGGTTAAGCCATTTCCCAATAAAGCTTGAATCCTTTTGATAGATGGGAAAAGTTTCTTGCGTTCAGCAGTAGTAAGCTTGTTAGGGAGCACAAACTTGGAATCAAGACGATCCGCGCGATAACCGGCAGGGGTTTTTCATCAGCAGGTGATATATCTTGGTAGTAGAACCAGGTTTGGTTCCAATCTTTGGGATGACTTGTTAAGACCACTAAAGGAAAAATGGCACCCTGTCGGCGTTGAATTGAGATTCCGCCAAGCTCCAAGCTAGGGCCGTTGGTGCACTCATTCTGGCGGTTCAAATAAAAGTACTCTCTAAAGAGCTCCACAGTCAGTTCTTCTTGAAGATATACCTCACAAAGAACTTGAAAATTGCAGATATTGGATATAGAGTTGGGTCCAAGATCTTGTGGATGAATCTTGAAAAAATGCAGAACGTCTCGGAAGAACTTTGAGCCGGGTGGTGAGAAGCCCTGATTCATGTGATCAGTGAAAACGATAACTTCACCGTCTTTGGGTTGAGGCCGTTCTTCATCCGGGTCAGGAGCACGATAAGACATAATGTTTTTCTCTAGCAAAAATCCAATGGTGACAAATTCTTTCAAGGTATCCTCAGTAATTGTGGAAGGGACCCAGTTGAAGACTGTTGGAGCTCTTGACGGCATGATGGAAAAAGGGCAAGATGAAAAGAAAATAATTTGCCGGTTCAATTTATTGGTGGAGTTACAGGTTCATGATTATAGTACAGATGAATAATGGCGGCTTAAGTAAGGGCTAATGATATATAAAGGAAAAATGAACCGGAGTCATAAGCCGCCATGACTAAAAGTATTCAAAGGTTGCCTGAGTCAGAATTGACTAAGTACTGAGAAAAACAGGTTTCACAAGTGGTTGCTATTATTTTGGATCAAAATGGCTCAAAAAGGGGAAATAAATCTAGACCTAAAAACCAGAACGGAGGAGTTCATCAGTTCTAAGGAGACCTTTGTGCAAGAAGAAAGGGATCTGTTAGCCTCTAAAATGGATGTAAAACAACTGCCGCATAGACTCTATATTTCTTTTAGATCAAGGGAAGGTGCGGTGGAGAAGCTGCAAGGAATCTACGACGAACAGCGAAGAACACAAGAAGAAAATCTCATGAACCCTAATGCAGATCTATGGGGGTGAGAAGGCAAGAACTTACGGATGCGGAGCTGCTGTGGAGGATCATCGCCGTTCTCTGGACAGGCTTAGGGTGATGCAGCGGCCGGAGTTGAGGATGACGGTGCGGTGCGGCGGCGACGGAGCTCGAGTGGCAGAGAAGTTGCGAGAGGAAGAAGAAGAAAGAGGAAGGACCGAGTGTGCCTATTTATAAGGGGATGAGTGAAAGGGCAGGCGCGAAAATCGAGGAAGACCGAAGTAATGATTATCCAACCAAATGGATGCCTCGATTTTCGAAAAACATTTAAGATAAGGATCCGTTGAAGATGATGTCATGGCGGTTTTCCAAATTTTCTGAAGATGACATCATGGCGGGTTATAGAGCTTTTACAAAACAGCAGAAGATGGATTTCGTCTAAGTGTTGGAGATTGACAAGAACAAAGTTCAAATCAACCTAGGGCCTAATGTTGGAGATATGACTACCAGGTATGACCCGCCCAGGAGGGGCCGGGTCAATCTTCATGGCGAGTTATTAAAAGAAGCCCAATGAATCTCACTCGCATATCTAGAGCCCAGCATCTCTCCTAAATGACACCTTCTGCAGACTCTACTAGGATGTACAAGGCAACGGGTTATTATAAGACTTGTAGTAGGCCCAAGCCCAGAGGCGGCTTAAAGCCCGTAATGGTAAACCGCCATGTATAATTATGACTTGTAAAGAAAGGCATGTAAGAGAAGTCACCAAGCCGAACACGTAGTCTGAGCCGGCCGGGACTCTGTAGGCCACCAGGCGTCTACCCATGTATATAAGGGGGTGACCTGGCGGCGGCTTAGGGCAAGAAACAATAGGTTGAGAGCCAAGCTAGTGTATTTCGCTCCTTGGTCATCAAAACCTAGCAATACCACAACAACTGGACTAGGCTTTACCTTCACCGCAAGGGGCCGAACCAGTATAAACCTCTTATGTCCTTTGTCCCGATTAACCCCTTTAAGCTTCCTAGTTGCGATGGCTCCACGACTAAGTCCTTTCACTAGGACATCCGTTGTGACAATTCCACGACAAGGATCATATTTCGTTCTAGTATTCAAAGACTTTTCTTTAAGCTTAGCTAATAATTTCTTAAGATCACTTCTATCATTGCAGGCAAGAAAGTCTCTAGCAGTTTCTTCATCCATAACATAACCCTCAGGAACAATAGGCAATTCATATCTAAGGGGGGAATCTTCATCATCACTTTCATCAATATTATCAGTTTCAACAATTTCATTCTCTCTAGCCCTAGCAAGTTGTTCATCAAGAAATCCACCAAGTGGCACAGTAGTATCAAACATAGAAGTAGTTTCATCATAAGTATCATGCATAGCAGTAGTGGCATCATCAATAACATGCGACATATCAGAATTAATAGCAGAAGCAGGTTTAGGTGTCGCAAGCATACTCAAAACAGAAGATGAATGAAGTGCAGAGCTAGATGGTAGTTCCTTACCTCCCCTCGTAGTTGAGGGAAAAATCTTGGTTCTTTGATCTTTCAAATTCTTCATAATGATAAACAGATATAAATCCGAAGTGACTCAAAGAATAGAGCTATGATCCCTGGCAACGGCGCCAGAAAATGTTCTTGATAACCCACAAGTATAGGGGATCGCAACAGTTTTCGAGGGTAGAGTATTCAACCCAAATTTATTGATTCGACACAAGGGGAGCCAAAGAATATTCTCAAGTATTAGCAGCTGAGCTGTCAATTCAACCACACCTGGATAACTTAATATCTGCAGCAAAGTGTTTAGTAGCAAAGTAATATGATAGTAGTGGTAAAGGTAGCAAAAGTAATATTTTGGGGTTTTGTAGTGATTGTAACAATAGCAACGGAAAAGTAAATAAGCAAAGAACAATATAGGAAAAGCTCGTATGCATTGGATCGGTGATGGATAATTATGCCGGATGCGATCGATCATGTAAGAGTCATAACCTAGGGTGACATAGAACTAGCTCCAGTTCATCAATGTAATGTAGGCATGTATTCCGAATATAGTCATACGTGCTTATGGAAAAGAACTTGCATGCCATCTTTTGTCCTACCCTCCCATGGCAGCAGGGTCCTATTGGAAACTAGGGGATATTAAGGCCTCCTTTTAATGGAGTACCGGACCAAAGCATTAACACATAGTGAATACATGAACTCCTCAAACTATGATCATCACCGGTAAGTATCCCGATTATTGTCACTTCGGGGTTAACGGATCATAACACATAATAGGTGACTATAGACTTGCAAGATAGGATCAAGAACTCTCATATATTGATGAAAACATAATAGATCTAGATCTAAAATCATGGCACTCGGGCCCTAGTGACAAGCATTAAGCATAGCAAAGTCATATCAACATCAATCTCAGAACATAGTGGATACTAGGGATCAAACCCTAACAAAACTAACTCGATCACATGATAAATCTCATCCAACCCATCACCGTCCAGCAAGCCTACGATGGAATTACTCACGCACGGCGGTGAGCATCATGAAATTGGTGATGGAGGAAGGTTGATGATGACGATGGCGACGGATTCCCCTCTCCAGAGCCCCGAACGGACTCCAGATCAGCCCTCCTGTGAGAGTTTAGCGCTTGGCGGCGACTCCATATCGTAAAACGCAATGAATCCTTCTCTCTGGTTTTTTTCTCCCCGAAAGTGAATATATGGAGTCAAGGTTGACGTCGGTGGAGCATCAGGGGGCCCACGAGGCAGGGGGCACGCCCAAGGGGTAGGGAGCGCCCCCACCCTCGTGGACAGGGTGTGGGCCCCCTGACGTGGTTCTTTCTTCCAGTATTTTTTATATATTCCAAAATAATTCTCCGTTGATTTTCAGGTCATTCCGAGAACTTTTTATTTTTGCACAAAAATAACACCATGGCAATTCTGCTGAAAATAGTGTCAGTCCGGGTTAGTTCCATTCAAATCATGCAAGTTAGAGTCCAAAACAAGGGCAGAAGTGTTTGGAAAAGTAGATACGACAGAGACGTATTAGGGGTTAACGGATCATAACACATAATAGGTGACTGTAGACTTGCAAGATAGGATCAAGAACTCACATATATTCATGAAAACATAATAGGTTCAGATCTGAAATCATGGCACTCGGGACCTAGTGACAAGCATTAAGCATAGCAAAGTCGTAGCAACATCAATCTCAGAACATAGTGGATCTAGGGATCAAACCCTAACAAAACTAACTTGATTACATGATAAATCTCATCCAACCCATCACCGTCCAGCAAGCCTACGATGGAATTACTCACACACGGCGGTGAGCATCATGAAATTGGTGATGGAGGAAGGTTGATGATGACGATGGCGATGGATTCCCCACTCCGGAGCCCCGAATGAACTCCATATCAGCCCTCCCGAGAGAGTTTAGGGCTTGGCAGCGGCTCCGTATCATAAAACGCGATGAATCCTTCTCTCTAATTTTTTTCTCCCCAAACACGAATATATAGAGTTGGAGTTGAGGTCGGAGGAGCACCAGGGGGCCCACGAGGCAGGGGGCGCGCCCAGGGGGTAGGCGCGCCCCCCACCCTCGTGGACAGGGTGTGGGCCCCCTGGCCTTGATTCTTTCGCCAGTATTTTTTACATATTCCAAAAATAATCTCCGTTGATTTTCAGGTCATTCCAAGAACTTTTATTTCTGCACAAAAATAACACCATGGCAATTCTGCTGAATACAACGTCAGTCCGGGTTAGTTCCATTCAAATCATGCAAGTTAGAGTCCAAAACAAGAGCAAAAGTGTTTGGAAAAGTAGATACGTTGGAGATGTATCAACTCCCCCAAGCTTAAACCTTTGCTTGTCCTCAAGCAATTCAGTTGACAAACTGAAAGTGATAAAGAAAAACTTTTACAAACTCTGTTTGCTCTTGTTGTTGTAAATATGTAAAGCCGGCATTCAAGTTTTCAGCAAAGATTATGAACTAACCATATTCACAATAACATTTAGGTCTCATGTTTACTCATATCAATGGCATAATCAACTAGTGAGCAATAATAATAAATCTCGGATGACAACACTTTCTCAAAACAATCATAATATGATATAACAAGATGGTATCTCGCTAGCCTTCTGAGACCGCAAAACATAAATGCAGAGCACCCCTGAAGATCAAGGGCTGACTGGAAATTGTAATTCATGGTAAACGAGATCCAGTCAAGTCATACTCAATGTAAACTAATAATAATACATGCAAATGACAGCGGTGCTCTCCAAATGGTGCTTTTTAATAAGAGGATGATGACTCAACATAAAAGTAAATAGATATGCCCTTCGCAGAGGGAATCAGGGATTTGTAGAGGTGCCAGAGCTCAATTTTGAAATAGAGATGAATAATATTTTGAGCGGTATACTTTCATTGTCAACATAACAACCGAGAGATCTTGATATCTTCCATGCTACACACATTATAGGCGGTTCCCAAGTAGAATGGTAAATTTTATACTCCGCCACCGCCAACAAGCGTCAATCCATGGCTTGCCCGAAACAACGGGTACCTCCAACTAACAACAATCCTGGCGGAGTTTTGTTTGCAATTATTTTGATTTGATTTGAGCCTGGGACTGGGCATCCTGGTGACCAACCATTTTCTCGTGAGTGAGGAGCGGAGTCCACTCCTCTTGAGAATAACCCGCCTAGCATGGAAGATACATACAGCCCTAGTTGATGCATGAGCTACTCAAGCATACAAAACAGAATGTTTATTTGAAGGTTTAGAGTTTGGCACATATAAATTTACTTGGAACGGCAAGTAGATACCGTATATAGGAAGGTATGATGGACTCATATGGAATAACTTTGGGGTTTATGAAGTTGGATGCACAAGCAGTATCCCCGCTTAGTACAAGTGAAGGCTAGAAAGAGACTGGGAAGCGACCAGCTAGAGAGAGACAACAGTCATGAACATGCATTAAAATTAATCAACACTGAATGCAAGCATGAGTAGGATATAATTCACCATGAACATAAATATCGTGGAGGCTATGTTGATTTTGTTTCAACTACATGCATGAACATGTGCCAAGTCAAGCCACTCGAATCGTTCAAAGGAGAATACCACCCTATCATACCACATCACAACCATTTTAATAGCATGTTGGCACGCAAGGTAAACCATTATAAACTCCTAGCAAATTAAGCATGGCATGAGCAACTATAATCTCTAATTGTCATTGCAAACATGTTTCATTCATAATAGGATGAATCAGGAACGATGAACTAATCATATTTACAAAAACAAGAAAGGTCGAGTTCATACCAGCTTTTCTCATCTCAATCAGTTCATCATATATCGCCATTATTGCCTTTCACTTGCACGACCGAATAGTGTGGATAATAATAATAGTGCACGTGCATTGGACTAAGCTGGACTCTGCAAGCATTCAACTCAAGGAGAGAAGACAAAGTAATATGGGCTCTTTGTTAGATCAACAATAATGCATATAAGAGCCACTCAACATTTTCATTATGGTCTCCCCTCTCGACCCCCAAAGAAAAGAAAGGAACAAAACTATTTACACGGGAAAGCTCCCAACAAGCAGAAGACGAACGAGAAATATTTTTGGGTTTTCTTTTTAATTACTACTACTACATGCATGAAAAGTAAACTAGCTAGAAGCTACAACTAATTTTTTTGGTTTTTCTTAAGGTTTTTCAAACACAATGAAAAAGTATGAGCACCGACAACTGGAATGAATGTGTGAACATGAATGTAATGTGGGTAAGAAATACGTACTCCCCCAAGCTTAGGCTTTCGGCCTAAGTTGGTCTACGCCCAAGGATCAAAGTTGTAGCTGGGGTCGTACTGAGAGGCAGCGGCAATTGCCTCATGAGCTACAGCTTGGAGGCGAGCTACCTCCGTCCTCCTCTCGTACTCGCTCGCCTCCTCCCTGATTATAACATATCTCCCTTTTGTCTGGAAGTCAAAGAAAGCAGGAGCAGGGAGAGCAACGTGGAAAGTGCGCCGTTTGTCAAAGATTAGTCGGTACTGGAGGAACTGAACATTCCTCTCAACAAACTGATGACGAACCATAGCATTATAATCTGAATAAGTAGGAGGCAACTCAATATCATCTCCGTGTATGGGTATCTCAAGAAAATCAGCTAAACGGGTTGCATAAATTCCACCTAAGAGATCTCCATTAATATTATTATTATGCAACCTACGTGCAACAATGGCCCCCAAGTTATATTGTTTATCATCTAATATAGCACTCTTGAGGACACTAAGATCTGGAACGCACATGTGACAAGCCTCATCCTCACCATTAATCCGTCTACCGATAAAGAGAGCAAAATAATGTATGACAGGAAAATGAATGCTCCCTATGGTAGCTTGCGTGATTTCTTTAGATTCCCCTACAGTGATACTACCAAGAAATTCTTTAAATTCAGATTTGCGAGGTTCACTAGCACTACCCCACTTCGGGAGTTTACAGGCAGTATTAAAATCTGCTAAGTCCATAGTATAAGATTTATCATAAAGATCAAATAGGACAGTGTGAGAATTGCGCGAGGATGTAAATTTAAACCTTCTCACAAATGAATCAGTTAAGTAGAGGTATTGCCGGCACTTATCTGCCTCCAAGCTCTCCAGAGCAGCATTACGCACATATGTGTCAAATTCTTCCTTTATACATGCCCAAACCATGAAGTCCTCTGACGACCATTCACAAGGCCGCACTTGAGCCTCCCTTGGTAGTTCATTGTCCGGCTCGCGTATTGCGGCCTTGGGCCTTGCTTCCTTGAGGAACCACCTTGGTACATTTTCCTAAACATATTTCTTCCTCTGAAAAATTTCTGAAATTTTTAGTGACTCAAAATAAAAGTGAACCAAACTCAACAAAATTGATAGAAACTACTCCTACAAGTGTCTAGAGGTTATATCATGCATTAAAACTATTTTTGACCACATAAATTTGACATGCAAGCTCAAGAACAGGGTCACCTAAGCAGCAAAAATTTGCAATAAATAAAGCACTAGAACAAAAACTAATTGGACCATTGGAGGAGTCACATACTGAAGAACAATCCCCCAAAGCAGTTTTATGAATGGAGCTTTGAGTAAGGAGATCGAAAATGGCAGCAAGATGAGCAAGAACTTGGGTTTGAGCTGGTGGATGATTTTTCTGGAGCAAGACGAAGTGTGTGGGTGCAAGGATAAGTGGAGGGGACCCACATGGGGTCCACGAGGTAGGGGGCATGCCCAGGGGGTGGGCACGCCCTCCACCCTCGTGGGCACATGGTGGGTCCCCCTGGTGTGTTCTCAGTGCCAATAATTCTTAAATATTTTGGAAAAAAATCATATTTCATTTTCAGGGCATTTGGAGAACTTTTATTTTTGGGGTATTTTTTATTGCAAGGATAATTCAGAAAACAGACAAAAAATACTATTTTTGCTTTATTTAATATAAATAACAGAAAGTAAAAGGAGGGTACAGAAGGTTGTGCTTTCTAACTTTATCCATCTCATGCTCATCAAAAGGAATCCACTAATAAGGTTGATCAAGTCTTGTTAACAAACTCATTTTGAATCGCATGAAACCGGAGAAATTTCGAATAACACTAGGTTACCTCAACTGGGATATGCACATCCCCAACAATAAGAATATCATATTTCTTCTTAACAGTAGGAAGAGGAAATTCAAAACCTCCAATAGTGATTGTTGAAAATTTTTCAATAGAATTGATACTGTGGACTTGAGGTTGTTTCCTCGAAAAGTGTACCGTATGCTCATTACCATTAACATGAAAAGTGACATTGCCTTTGTTGCAATCCATAATAGCCCCTGCAATATTCAAAAAGGGTCTACCAAGTATAATTGACATACTATCGTCCTCGGGAATGTCAAGAATAACAAAGTCCGTTAAAATAGTAACGTTTGCAACCACAACAGGCACATCCTCACAAATACCGACAAGTATAGCAGTTGATTTATCAGCCATTTGCAAAGATATTTCAGTAGGTGTCAAATTATTCAAATCAAGTATATGACATAAAGAGAGAGGCATAACACTAACACCGCCTCCAAGATCACATAAAGCAGTTTTAACATAGTTTCTTTTAATGGAGCATGGTATAGTTGGTACTCCTGGATCTCCTAGTTTCTTAGGTATTCCACCCTTAAAAGTGTAATTAGCAAGCATGGTGGAAATTTCAGCCTCCGGTATCTTTCTTTTATTTGTAACAATATCTTTCATGTACTTAGCATAAGGATTCATTTTAAGCATACCAGTCAAACGCATGCGCAAAAAGGTAGGTCTAATCATTTCAGCAAAGCGCTCAAAATCCTCATCATCCTTACCGTGCTTCTCTTTCCTTACCAGGAAAAGGCATGGGTTTCTGAACCCGTGGTTCTCTTTCCTTACCGTGCTTCCTAGCAACAAAGTCTCTCTTATCATAACGTTGATTCATTGATTGTGGGTTATCAAGATCAACAACAGGTTCAATCTCTACATCATTGTCATTGCTAGGTTGAGCATCAACATGAACATCATCATTAACATTATCCCTAGGTTCATGTTCATTACCAGATTGTGTTTCAACATCAGAAATAGAAATATCATTGGGATTCTCAGGCGTGTCACCAACAGGTTCACTAGAAGCATGCAAAGTCCTATCATTCTTCTTCTTCTTCTTAGAAGAAGAACTAGGTGCATCAACATTAGTTCTCTGAGAATCTTGCTCAATTCTCTTAGGGTGGCCCTCAGGATACAAAGATTCCTGAGTTATTTTACCCCCTCTAGTCAAAACTCTAACATCATTATCATTATTCTTATTATTTAATTCATTGAGCAAATCATTTTGAGCCTTAAGTACTTGTTCTACTTGACTGATAAACATAGAAGCATGTTTACTAATAAGTTTAAGTTCACCTTTAACTCTAGACATATAATCACTCAAGTGTTCAATCATATAAGCATTACGTTTCAATTGTTTGCCAACATAAGCATTGAAGTTCTCTTGCCTAACCATAAAGTCATCAAACTCATCCAAGCATTTGCTAGCAAACTTAGTAGATGGGATTTCACATTTATCAAATCTATAGAGAGAATTTACCTTTACTACCTGTGTCGGGTTATGAAGACCATGTATTTCTTCAATAGGTGGTAAATCTTAACATCTTCAGCTTTAATACATTTTTCTTTTATAAATTTCTTTGCCTCTTGCATATCTTCAGGACTGAGAAATAGAATACTCCTTTTCTTCGGAGTTGGCTTAGGAGTTGGTTCAGGAAGTGTCCAATCATTTTCATTACTCAACAAATTATTCAATAGCAATTCAGCTTGATCAATAGTTCTTTCCCTGAAAACACAACCAGCACAACTATCCAGGTGGTCTCTGGAAGCATCGGTTAGTCCATTATAAAACATGTCAAGTATTTTCATTTTCCTTGAGAGGATGGTCAGGCAAAGCATTAAGTAATTGGAGAAGCCTCCCCCAAGCTTGTGGGTGACTCTCTTCTTCAATTTGCACAAAATTATATATTTCCCTTAAGGCAGCTTGTTTCTTATGAGCAGGGAAATATTTAGCAGAGAAGTAATAAATCATATCCTGTGGACTACGCACACAACCAGGATCAAGAGAATTAAACCATGTTTTAGCATCACCCTTTAATGAGAACGGAAACAACTTAAGGATAAAGTAATAGCGAGTTTTCTCATCATGAGTAAAAAGGGTGGCTATGTCATTTAATTTAGTAAGATGTGCCACAATAGTTTCAGATTCATAGCCATAAAAAGGATCGGATTCAACCAAAGTAATTAACTCAGAATCGACAGAGAAATCATAATCCTTATCAATAATAAAGATAGCTGAAGTAGCAAAAGCAGGGTCATATTTCATTCTAGCATTCAAAGACTTTTCTTTATGCCTAGCTAATAATTTCTTAAGATCAGATCTATCATTGCAAGCTAAGAAGTCTCTAGCAGTTTCTTCATCCATAACATAACCCTCAGGCACAACAGACAATTCATATCTAGGAGGAGAATCTTCATCATCACTTTCATCAATATTATCAGTTTCAATAATTTCATTCTCTCTAGCCCTAGCCAATTGTTCGTCAAGAAATTCACCTAATGGCACAGTATTGTCAAGCACAGAAGTAGTTTCATCATAAGTATCATGTAAAGCAAAAGTGGCATCATCAATAACATGGGGCATATCCGAATGAATAGCAGGTGTAGGTGTCGCAAGTTTACTCAAAATAGAAGGTGAATCAAGTGCAGAGCTAGATGGAAGTTCCTTACCTCCCCTCGTAGTTGAGGGAAGAATCTTGGTTTTTTTATCTTTCAAGTTCTTCATAGTGACTAGCAGATATAAATCCCAAGTGACTCAAAGAATACGCCAGAAAATGTTCTTGATAACCCACAAGTATAGGGGATCACAACAGTTTTCGAGGGTAGAGTATTCAACCCAAATTTATTGATTCGACACAAGGGGAGCCAAAGAATATTCTCAAGCATTAGCAGCTGAGTTGTCAATTCAACCACACCTGGAAACTTAATATCTGCAGCAAAGTATTTAGTAGCAAAGTAATATGATAGTAGTGGTAACGGTAGCAAAGGTAATATTTTTGGTTTTATAGTGATTGTAACAGTAGCAACGGAAAAGTAAATAAGCGAAGAACAATATATGAAAGGCTCGTAGGCAATGGATCAGTGATAGATAATTATGTCGGATGCGATTCCTCATGCAATAGTTATAACATAAGGTGACACGGAACTAGCTCCAGTTCATCAATGTAATGTAGGCATGTATTCCGAATATAGTCATACGTGCTTATGAAAAGAACTTGCATGCCATATTTTGTCCTGCCCTCCCGTGGCAGCGGGGTCCCATTGGAAACTAAGGGATATTAAGGCCTCCTTTTAATAGATTACCAGACCAAAGCATTAACACATAGTGAATACATGAACTCCTCAACTACGGTCATCACCGGTAAGTATCCCGATTATTTTCACTTCGGGGGTTAAAGGATCGTAACATATAATAGGTGACTATAGACTTGCAAGATAGGATCAAGAACTCACATATATTCATGAAAACATAATAGGTTCAGATCTGAAATCATGGCACTCAGGCCCTAGTGACAAGCATTAAGCATAGCAAAGTCATAGCAACATCAATCTCAGAACATAGTGGATACTAGGGATCAAACCCTAACAAAACTAACTCGATTACATGATAAATCTCATCCAACCCATCACCGTCCAGCAAGCCTACGATGGAATTACTCACACACGGCGGTGAGCATCATGAAATTGGTGATGGAGGAAGGTTGATGATGATGATGGCGGCGGATTCCCCTCTCCGGAGCCCCGAACGGACTCCAGATCAACCCTCCCGAGAGAGTTTAGGGCTTGGCGATGCCTCCGTATCGTAAAACGTGATGAATCCTTCTCTCTGATTTTTTTCTCCCCGAACACAAATATATAGAGTTGGAGTTGATGTCGGAGGAGCACCAGGAGACCGATGAGGCAGGGGGGCGCCCAGGTGGGTAGGCGCGCCGCCCGCCCTCATGGACAGGGTGTGGCCCCCCTGGCCTTGATTCTTTCGTCAGTATCTTTTTATATTACAAAAATAATCCCCGTTGATTTTCAAGTCATTCCAAGAATTTTTATTTTTGCACAAAAATAACACCATGACAATTCTGCTGAAAATAGCGTCAGTCCGGATTAGTTCCATTCAAATCATGCAAATTAGAGTCCAAAATAAGGGCAAAAGTGTTTGAAAAAGTAGATACGTTGAAGACGTATCATCCGCGAGGAGGACCAGGCGGCGGAGGACGCCTACCAGGCGGCCCTTGCGGTGGTCTACCGCGAGTGCGAGGAAGACGAGCGGCGCAGGGTGTAGGCGGCGGAGGAAGAGGAGGCTCAGTACAAGGCGGCCATGGCGCAGGCCATTGCCCTCTCCGCGGCCGGCGACTGCCTGGTGCCGCCTGTGGCCCCGCCGTCCCCTCCCCAACGCCGTGTCAAGGCCGACCCGGAGCTGTAGCCCGAGCCCGAGCCGTCCCCGATCGAGCGCTACTCCTGGATGGGAGTACTGCGCGAGTGGGTGTCCGCGGCACTGGTTTGGATGGGGGCGACGCCGGCGTAGGAGGCGGCCTACCCCGAAATGTGGCGCCAGCGACGGCTGGCCGAGGAGCGCCGTCGTGGCGAGTACGAGGAAATGCTCGAGCGCGACCTTGAGGAGGAGGAGGCGCGCCAGGCCACAGCTGCACAGGTGGCCGCACAGTCCCCCGCGCCGGCACTGCCCGTGCCGGAACAGCCCCCCGCGCCGGAACACCTGCCCGCGGCCTACATCGCCGCCGCCTGGAACACGGCGTTCCCCTGGGCCGGCCCTGCGTCGACGCTCATCGACCTCACCGACCCCGAGGAGGAGGACGCCGACGCCGCCTAGGGCTGCGCGTCGTCTCATAGTTTAGGTTGTTTTTATTTTTCTTAAATGCTAATGTGAACGCATGGACTCTCGCCGGCCTTCGTGGCCGGCTGTAATGTTTAATTAATAATGTTTTTTTAAATATGCATGTGTTTTAATTATTTTTTCTAGCACCGTCGAGGCCTCTTTGGTTTGAAGGAATTTCATAGGAATTCTAGATGATAGGATTCTTATAGGATTTTTTCTTTTAGAGCCCTTTGGTTCATAGGAATGGATTCCTATTTCTACATAGGATTGGTTCCTATCCTCCACATTTCATAGGAAAATAAAAATGAGCCTAGACTCAATGAAAAAATTCCTTTGGTGTCAACCAAATGACATCTTGTTTCCTATTCCTACTCATAGGATTTAAGATACATGTCATTTCATTTCCTACAAGATTCCTGTTTCTACGATAATCCTATCCTATGAACCAAAAGAGGCCCAAAATGGTTCGGGCCAGTCTTGGGCGCACATGCCGACCCAAATATAAAAGTGGACGTCCGTGTCCGCCTGGTCGACTTAAATGGACAAAATCGCCGACCGTTTGGATCGGCCCGTTGGAGTTGCTCTTATCGCTTAAAACAACAGCGTATCGACCTTCCTTGCTTATTGAACCAAATGCATCTCCGACCATGGAGATACATGTCCTTGAGCTCCATCTCGTTTATGAAACGCCGAACGCAGCCATGGTGCGCCGGTTCAGATTGATGTTGCTTTTGTCAGCAGCGCTAGCAATCAAATTAAAATCACCGCCGACCAAACAAAGGCAGGGCAGGTGGAGCAGCAATGCTTGAGATCATCCAGGAGACCAGGAATAACAACTTGTCAGAATCACCTTGTCGAGTCTTGAGAGTATATAGAAGGCGGAGCTTGATATTATTTCAGAAAAGAGATTTATATCGAGCACATATATGATGCAACATCTATGTGAAGCTATGTGCTTTTTCTCCGCCAAAAAAGGGAAGAAGCTACGTACACTAGTATTATTCATCCGGCCGGGGTCTTTTGGAAGGAACTACTTTTATTCATTTATTTGTAGCTAGTCTTTTTCTACCGGTAATTGTAGCCAGTCTTATTCTCATGTGATCCATGACGTTGTCATGCCCATGCGTGCGCCACGTGCTCCCGTGTGTGGTAGCTATTTTGTTAGCTAGGGATTAGATTTGCTGGCGGTGGCTGGTATAGGGCCCGGTGAACTTCCGGCCGCCGGAGCCGGCCTGGCGCTGGCAGTTGAAGTACTTTGCGGCGACGGGCGCGCCAAGGTTGTAGCGGCGGGCGAAGCTGCGGGTGTTGAAGTTGTGGCGCATGGACGGCGCGTACACCGTGTTCCGCCCGAGCTGCCGGAACAGCACCAGCACCATGCGGTGGATCCCCGTCGTCGGCGTCGGACTCTCGTAGCACACCACCTCCCGCCCTTCAAACAATGAAGAAAAAATTACATCCAAACTGTTCAGAGATGCCAAGTCATGTACTATTATTGCATTCACGAGTGCTCACCGTAGGTGTCATCCATTGATCCTGGGATATCGGTTACCATCCTGCATGGAGCATGGACATGAATCAGTCGGTCGATAGTTAGTGGGGATCTTGGATATAGATCTAGCTGTACTCACAATAAAAATGGCTGTACTCACAGTGAACCTATCTTGAAATAATCCATACATATTTATAGTATGTCATGTCCGTCGACACGCTTGCCATAAGCATATTTGTTGTTATGTACGTGCATGATACATGAGTGAAAGAATATATATTATCATTATCTTTTCTTGGATTTTGTTTTTTAACTAACGACCTAAAGCATCATATAGCTTATCATGCATGCACCAATACATATATCCACCGTTAGATGTGATGCATGTATAGAGTATATTTCCTGCTCGCAGGACAGCATGCAAGACCTAATAAGCTATAGGTAGGGTTGCTCTTAGTCTCTAACCAGTGAAGATATTCCCTCAAGGTCGGATTGCTGGGGTTAGGAGCATCAGGATCCACCATGACCTGCATGTATCACATTCACAGATTACATGGTTAACTTGAACAAACCACAGTGCTGAAAACATAAATAACTAATAAATCATGGGCTTACAAGGGTGTATGTCACGCTAATATCATCACCGCCGATCTCGACGCTCGGCTTGCCCGATACCGCCGGTGAGCGGAACTCCATGCCGTTAATGACGAACCTACCGTCATAGAGCACTGTCAGATCAACTGTGCTACGGAAGGGGTCCAACACATCACCTACTATTCGTGATGTAACCAAGGAGTCGTTCGACATTTCTAGTGTATATATGATGTGTATAGTATACGCAGATGTATGCGTGTTGATGTCTAGCTTCAGTGTAATGGCTCGGTATAAAGATACTACAGAGCTAGAGGTACTTAGGCGTCATATTTATAGTAGCTAGTCATGAGAAGATCGAGAAACCGCCATGCATATCACATGCAGCTCCAATCGTTGTCATCGTTCCTTGTATGCCCTTGATAGTAATTTTCGCTCCACTAGATTTGACCGGTCGTGCATGCTGATTCCAGGCATGTCTTTATAGCTCGAATGACGTACGTATGTAGTAAAGCTAACTAGCATCTCTTTGCACAATTATTGAGGGGCATATACACATCTACAATTTGATGTGTGTACGGGCCAACATATTGTGCGACATTTGTATGATATGATTAAACACGTGGAGGATCCAAATTGTTGTTCTGAGCTCGGGTGCACAGTAAAATAAAATAAAAATTCAAAAAATGTGAATTTTTTTGTGCCAAACATTGACACAAATATTTTTTCAGATTTTTTGTTATTTTTTATTTAATTTGATTTTACCGTTCATCCGAGCTCAGATGATCTCGGGATCGGAATAGATGCGTCCGTGGAGGACCGACCCTTTTTGACGAAGCTTGGTGATCGCTAGCTTGGCATTGTTTCTCAGCTCTGAACTGTCATGGAGTATTGTTTACAGGCTACACAAATATTTGCATACCGGCTTACTTTCCTCAACATTTATTGAAAATACGTAAAACTTTCCTCTCGCCAACCAATATATACGCAAATATATATGGTCACACATATAGATACAAATATGCACAAGGAAAGTTGTCATATAACAATATATTGCTCGGTGGCCAGGCATAAAACTTGCACAAATATTGTCTCATACAATCGGTACATGTCGACAACCCCGAAATTAAATCTCACCTAGAGTATCTATGTGGTGGTGAGATTGATATAATTAACTACTATAAAAACACACTTTGTCCCCTCCCAATGCTCCACCTTGTACATGTGTTAAGGTTGCCAACTAAGCAAAAAATCTGATGTGCCATGTAAATTAAGGAGAGAGAGAGAGAGAGAGAGAGAGAGAGAGTGTAGTATGATGACCTCAGGAAGACACAATGCTAAGCGTGTGTACCTAGGTGGAAGCACAAATATGAGTCTACGCCTAATTAAATGAAGGGAGCTTAGCAACCAAAAACTAAGCACCTACTCCCTTCGTCCGGTGAAAAGTGTACGTTTGACTTTAAAATTTGTCCACAAAAGAGTGTACATCTATCTTCCTAATGCACATTAAAATAGAAAAAAATGCTTCTCTCTCATCACACGGTAATGAAGACCAATAACATTCTACACATGGTCTCTTTAATTTTTTCATGCACTTAGATCATTGGGGGTAGAATAATTAAAAGAGAGAGAGATGGTGGCTTGCACCTTTTCAATGCATTTTTTAATCCACTCCATAATTTGTCCTAAAATTTTATGTACACTTTTCACCGGATGGAGGGAGTATGCATTGGGGAGTTTAGTTGCTAAGCCTTTTAATACACTTAGCACCTCGTCTAATTAAGCACCCATGCACTGGAAGAGGTCTTATGAGGGTGAGAGGTGTTTGATAGGCCTAGCTAGCTATATTAATGGGAGCAGAGAGAGAAAGAGTGTTCTTTAGGAGCTGGATCCCCTGACGTACGGCCCCCTGCCGTTGGACCGCTGACGGGTGGGTCCGGGCCCACACGTCAGTGTGTGGGCCGTACGTCAGACGAGTCGCGTCCTGTTCTTTAATGAAGAGGGAGGTGGAAGAGAGCGTGTGTACTTTAATAGATAAGAGGTGAGGGAGAGAGGGGGGGATCTAGCTAGTGTGGATAGCGGACAAGGGGTGGAGAGAGAGAGGTATCTTGGGCTTGAGGAGGGAGAGATGGCTAGCTAGATTAAAAAATGGAGATGCCTAAGGTGGGGTGTGAGTGGATTAGGAGGGGAAGTGAAGGAGTTTCAGTTTCAACTATTGAGGCAAATTACCGAAAGACAATTTGTGGCATTCAAGGGTGGAGGCACACATGCATGCAGTCGTATGATTGCATCAAGATTCAAAAAGTGGTTTTGAGGTTGGAGCTCAATTATTGCATGCATGCACCTTATGGTATAGCTTTTGGGAGAGATTACATATGCCCCATCCATCCCACCTTCCATGCTTTTTCTTTTGACTTGTAAATTTGAATATATTATATGTTTTCAATCGAAGGTATAATTTTTATTGAGTTTGCATATTCGTGTTACCTACGATAAGGGCTTTGAAATAAGACTAATTTTGAAGACGATTGACACGTCTTTATATTTCCCTAAGTTTCAACTCCATAAACTTAATAGAAATGGACGATAAAATCAGTAAGGTTCAGAACTAAGACTTAAAACCATGTGGGGGCTCCAACGTTTTCACAAGCTTTTAAAACTTCAGCAAGTTTCAACTCCTAAAACTTGATAGAACAAATGATAAGTTTTAGAGGTTGGTCAAACTTGATAAAACTTAATATTACGACTATCAAGTTTTAACATTTGAAACTTGGTAAAATTTTAAAAGGTGTCTAGATGTATTTAAAATTGGTCTTATTCAAAATTATTCATTCGAGTGAACAGGAATATGCAAATGAAACTTAGTTTGGACTCTCGGTTCAAAAGATACATGATTGTCTACAGGTGCACAGAGTTTAGTTGTATCTTTTTAAAGGTAAGAGTATCTATCCCAGAGGAAGCACATGAATCAATCTTTGTCTCTTGAAGAGTTCAAATAGCAATGCCTGCAAGTGAATTGGGATCCAAAACAAAGTGGAAATGACTAAAAGTATTCCGTGATTGTAGCAAACGGGGAAGTAAAGTAACGCATGACGTGAATGACGGTTGTTGAAATTGATAGGACTAAAGTGTTCCCAGAGAGTGTGGATTCCCCACTAGTACGCGTCTACATGTCCGATAGCTAAGCATAATGCTACGTCGGATTCCTATGCCACTTTATATGTTTCTATTTGTGGGTGGAGCCAAGTACAGATGTGTGCATACACGCAACAACCCCGTATCACATATGCCACTGACATTCTTCCCTACTATGGTTAATGAATGGTAATTAAGGGGTCTTCCCTCGTGCACACAGCTAATAGCGGCCCCCGTTTACCCCCTGTTGCATCGATTGGGGACAAAGGTAGATAGGCCTTGTCACTAACCTACCTCCACAACCAACTGTCATGCTAGCAGTAATAACCTTCTACCCAAAATTGGCATATGTTGGATGGTCGACTCCACTCAACATCAATAAGACTATCAACATAAACATATAAATAGGATATCAAATCCTAATGTCAAACGATCTATTACATATTAGGGTTACTCCGTATCCCCGAGAACTAGGGAGATTAATCGCACATCAAGGGCACAAACGTTATGAGATGAATTATGATGAGTTCAAAAATGTAATACAAAATCGAATCCACTCTAACTAGTGTAATATAAATGGGTAAGGATGACATGGTGATGGTGATGACCATGGTGATGATGATGGTGGTGATACCCTCTGATGTAGCGTGGTGGCGACAAAGTCCTTGGATCGACTCCTCCTCCGGATGCTTTCCGGAGGCTAGAGTTCTGTGTTCTGGATGTTTCTGGAGTCTATGTGTCTCCGATCCACAACCTGATTCCACAGGGCGGAAGTAGTCGACTAGGAGGCGGCTGCGGCAACTGCTCCGAACGACGTCTTGCACTCTGGAAGCCCTGCACGTCCTCCTGTTTTCTCCAAAGTGCTTCATTCTTCTATGGTAATAATGTATCACATTTATGGGCATGATTTTATCATCGTTTCCTAAAGTTTTCTCTTTAATGCTTCATTTCTTTTTAAGAGTGCATCCTGAGGAAAATCAACAAAAAGACATGCCTGAACGCATTAAAATTTCACATAGCCTACCAGGCACAAAATGAAGGCTAAAAACATCACACATTTTGGGATCATCGACCCCCCAAGCTTAGAGGTTTGCTCGTCCCCAAGCAAATCCCGCAGCTTGTATGAAAGAAGTCATCTTGATTATGAGGTACTGATAACGATAATGAATGAGTTAAACACAAGATCTGAAGATTCATGCTAGAAAAATGATCATATTGAGCACTATTATATCTCCACTTAATCACATGATCATGAAAATTTCCACACCTTACTATTCTACCAGTTAGTAGACGTATCACAACTTTATGTGGTAATTCACCCGTCTTTTAGGCATGCCCGATTTTTTTTCTTCCCCTTCTTCTTTAAGGATAAGGCCTGGGCCCATGTCACTTTTACTTTTGTTTACATGCGACATGAAAAGATACGCATGATTCTTTGTGTCAATAATGGTTTTTTGGAAATGTTTAATTTATTAATGAGAGTTTCACCAATGGAGCTACTTGCTCTATATTATTTTATTCGGCCGATGTGACTATCGTTTACACCAATTATTTTTGTTTTGGAAGGAACTGAACTAAACTAAAAGTGAGTTATTTCATCTAGTTGCGAACCTCTCATATCCGATCGATACTAAAGATGCGGAAGACTTATGCTCATCATCTTTAATTGGGAATACATTATCACACAATTTTAGTCTTACATCTATCATGATTTTAAAATTTTCGTAATAAAACATTCATCAAAAATATCCATTACTCATCAGATATAAGAATCTCCCCTCAATCAAAAAGAAGCATGGTCGTCCAACTCTTATTCAAACAAACTAAAAACCTTTAGCTAAAAATAACTAAAGTAAAACGATAAGAGATACAAAAGGGCTTTAACATCCCTCAACTTAATGTGCTAAGCCGATTAGATTTATTTAGTCTTCTTTTTATTAATACCGGTGTTCTTCGTAGGCGCAAGCAAAGTGATAAAGGATAAGAGTTAGAGTGCTCATTTATTTGGAACGTGGGGAGGCGTAAAATTTACACCTCATGTAAATCTTACTTTTGTACGACGGTTTTCCCCTATCTTAATAAAAAGGAAGATATGTGGCTTGCATACTCTTGAGAAAAAGAAGATAAACTTGTAGCTTGACATGTGATTGTAGAGACGAGCAAGGCACATCTTTTGTGGACGGCGGGCCGAGCAATTGAAGATGGAATGCATATGAGGAAGTACACGGAACACGTACTTTGATTTAGGAAAAGTTATGTGGCAATCCGATAAGATGTGGCCTATGGCAACCAAATGGCACTAACCCATTTGCCAAACGTTATTCCTTTTTCATTGGATCATAATCGAATGATTCAATAAAGCACACATAGAGACTGACATATACCTCGCTCTGTTCTAGCTAGTTTCATCACGTGCTGCTTCTTTTTCTTCCTTGCTTTCATTTTCAGCTTTAATGGCCCCTGCAATGGGATCGTTCGGGACGGCAGCCGCATAGACTAGTTGTGACTCGATTCTGACCGCCGTTTTTTCTCCTTACTTTCGTTGCTGTCTCATGGGATGACCAAAGATACCAACCGTGTGTGTACTTTGGAAATATAGAAGCCGGCCGCATTTTGACATTTGTGGGCTGTGTTGTATATATTTGGGGAAGTCGTCACATTTCGTTGTCAGGATCAGGGTGGAGAGAATATCGTATGAAGACCAAGTATGATGACAACCGATGAAAACCACGTGAAAACTATGTTTCGAAGTTTCAAAAAAACTTACAAGAAAATATTATGTTAAGAGAAGGTGTTCTACTAGCAAGCTCTTTTACGGTGACTAGAGAGTTACAATATGTAAATTCATGTATCTATGATTATTTCCCACCGTTGATTTAAAATGTTAACTAAAAACATTAAGTTTGATCAAGAAGGGTTATTATGGTCCTATGTGATTTTTTTTTAGAAACTTTGTGAATTCGTTCGGTCAATCCCTCGCATCTCGCCTAACCATCCCGCGAGAGGGAGGCGCCTGGTGGCGCCGATGCCGACGCGAGGTACTGGGAGACGGCGGCGCCGGCGTGAGTACCTGGGCTACGACGCCGACACCAGGTCGTGTAGGCGAAACCCCGGCTAGGCTTGGTCGTAGTGGCCGCTCCCCGACGCCCCGCGGACGCCGGCGCCAGGTCCTAGGAGACGTCGGCGCCGCGCAAGGACCTGGGCGACGACGCCGGCGCAAGGTCCTGGAGGCGAACCCCTGGCTGGGCTTGGTCGTAGTGGTCAACCGATGGAGCAAGGTACCTCGCCCCTGCCCTCATCTCTTCCTTCCTTCCCTCCCTCCCTGCAGGCGGCTAGCCGGCGACTAAACATTCAATTATTTCTGTTAGAGCAACTCTAACAGGCCGACCCAAACGGACGGCGTTTTTGTCCGCTTTTTGTCCATTTAGGTCGGCCGCCCGCCCGTCGTCCGCCCTTTTTTAGTTTTGGGTCGGCAGTGCGCCCAACGGGCTGACCCATTTGATGACCGCGCGCGTTTTAGATCATGCCAGCGGCCATGTCGTCCCCTGGTTTTGGCGCTCCAGCGCGCGGGAAAGGTTCGCGCGCGGGGGGAAAGCGGCCTAGCGCGCGCTGGTTTTGGCGCTCCAACGCGCGGGGAAAGATTCGCGCGCGTGCCGCCGCCGATACTCGTTATAAGAAGGCGCTCCCTCCACACTCTGCCTGCCGCCCACTCGTCTCGCCCCCTCTCACTAACCTCGCCGCCTCTGCGCCACCATGTCGATCCGCTGCCTGGGCGCTTCGGATTTTCGCGGAGTCTGCGAGCGCCGCTCCGGCACCTTCACCTCCGAGATCTGATTTCGCGAGAAACGTCTCACCCTCGGCACTTTCGACACCGCAGAGGAGGCGGCCCGTGCGCACACGCGGCGGCGTGGCGCCTCCTGAGGCCTCGCCGGGATATGAATTTTTCAAACGTGTCGAGTCAGCGGGCGCAGGATCTGGCGCCTCTCCCGCGGCTTTTCACCAACGAGGATCGTCGTGTCCACCGGAGGCGGCAGCGTCGCCTCGCCATCGCGGAGAAGGACGTGGAAGCCTTAGTGGTGTGGCGCGGAGGCTTCCCGCAGGACATCGTCGACGAGCGCCAGTTCTACAAGCAAAGGAGGTTGGAGATGGACGCGAGGAGGAGGGAGCGAGCCGCCTATCGGGAGGACAAGCGTTCGCGGAAGCAGGCAGCTCAATTGAAACTAAAGCTACGAGAAACGGCGGGTTAGGACTTTGAAGACGAGGCGTATGCTGACGCCTACATTCAGACGTCGGAGGAGGACATTACCGAGTCGGAGTCAGAAAGCGACGAGTAGTGGTCTTTTCTTTTATCTATGTACGTTAAAACTATCTATGTATCCATTTTTATCTGAAAAAATGGTCGGCGGCGTCGGCGACGTAGCAGGCGGGCGAGGGTGTGAATCCAATGTGCCACCGACCAGCGGGCTCGGTGAGAAAAGAGAGCGAGCGCGCGCGCGTCCGTCTTGTATCCGCGTCGACGCAAATCAGGCTCAAAAATGGACCGGAAATGGGTCAGCAGGCGAACGAAAGCGGACACGCGTCCATTTGGGTCGACGCGTTGGGTCAGCTTTTTTGTCCGCGCTGACCCAAACGGACGGCCGCGGACGAAATGGATCGCTCCATTGAAGTTGCTCTTAGTGCGCACAAAAATTGAAGATAAACCACCATGGAGATCTAGGGACTCTGAAATTTTCTTATTACGATGATTACTGTCAGCTCTTGTCCTAATGAAGTACATCGTCCAGGAATAGGACAACACCAAAAAATCATTGGATTCAGACCTGTAGTGTTAATCTCTGATTCTTCCCATGTAGATGTTGGGGAGGATGGTACTTCCGTTGTTGAACAATTATAAACTACCTAGTGTGATCTTCTTCCCACGTAGTGTAATCGCTGAATCTCTGAATGATGATGGTTTATGATAAGATGATAATCTACGTTGAACAATGATGCTAGTCTGAATCAACGTTGTGTAATCTCTGAATCTTACCATGTAGATACATAGATGTCGTTGTGCATTCCTTCCAATGTGCTACAAACCCAGATTAATTTCTTCTCTGCGCCTAAAATTCCTTCTGCTTGAGCTGTGAAGGAAGAAGACAGATCACCGAATCCATTGAATGTTGTCCTGTTAACTCGATGTATTCTACTCAGGAAAATATTCTCCCCTGTCCAGATCTATCACACGCAATAGATCATTGCTATTAGTAAAACACAACCAATCATAACTCATAAATAATTAGATCGATCTGCTAGTGTATCGCCTCGTTGCTATAACTCATTCCCCTTTGCAAGTGTCTTGACCAAATGATGGTGTGTAATTTTTAGCTGCGGTGTGCCTTTTGTTTTTCTACAATCTTCCCACATAGATGTTGTGAAGGATGGTCCTTGCGTGCATCGGACTGAATTGAGAAGTATATTGGATGAAATTGGGGACCGTTTTCAGTCGGTTCATGACGTGAATGAATCAATGAAGTAGGTGTAATGGTCAAGATCATAGCACCAATGTATAATTTGAGATACTACTTGATTTGCCAGCAGTTGAGTGAGATAGCACAATATTCACTTATATATCTTGCACGTACCAACACCTGCATCCTCGTTTTTATAGTAACCATTGAAAATCTGTACGTTTTTGTTTATAAGAAATGTTGATTTTCTCCTTTCATTTGCATGCGGTATTTCTTTTTCATTCGTGTTATGTTGAGCTTTGTTCACATATTTTCCAATCCAATTGCCTTTGTGACATTCCCACATGTGGGTTTGCTAGGTTGGTGAAACCTATGGTTAATTTGTATGTGATATGCAGGAAGGCATGACCGATTTATGTGTGGAGACTCTATCTGAGTACCATGGCATTGTCATCAAGATGTTTGTAAGTGAGGAAGGTTTTCAGTTTATAACAAACTAGGTATGTGCTCGTGTGTTGCCACAGGAGACATTTTTCTAACGCAATAAGAGGAACATACAAGGATACATCCTGATGCAAATCAAATAACCAAGAGGCTTTGTTTTGGTTTTGAAGCATAGAATTTTTTGCAACTTTGTCACAGGACATACTGAAGGCCAGAGAACATCAAAGTGAAATATAATTATCTGAATGACATTTAAAAAATATAATTCATCTTTGCATCTATATAAAAATGTATGAGGCAATATTACCACTCATTTACTAACATGTTTCTCTATCTACTCTTGCGATAGAATAATCAGTACCTGAAGATGGCATTTGGGTGTCGCTGCAAATGTAAACAAACATTCATAGTTACTGTGTTTTATATGTTCGTTCTGAATTTAGGCTTCTGCAACAAAATACATATTTCAGCAATAGAGTAATAATCTTTAGCAGTCCAGTAGTTGATTGATGCGCTTTCTTACTGTAGGGGAGTATGTTGACATGATCAAGAGTGGTATCATTGACCCTGTGAAAGTGATCCGAACGGCACTTCAAGATGCATAAATCTAAGTTCTCTAACCATATACGTACCTTTGTACGACCATGACAGAAACAATCAAGCTTCTGTGATAATCTATGTTTGTAGTACAGGTTTCTCTGTTGATGGCAACCACAGAGGCCGCAGTTGCTGAGCTCCCGGCGACAAAGGCCAGAATTGCTATGCATATGCCGGACATGAGCGGAATGTGTTTCTGACAGTGCGGCATGATGTTTGATTTTCCTGTTCTCGGTTAAGGACATGACGAGCTTTACTCCCCCGCATCTATATCAATATAAAAAGATTCAAATGGACAGATTCAAACCATCTCGACCATCAAATGATGCAGAGGTCGTGGAGTCCCTTTTTCGAAGAAAAAAAATCTCGACCGTCAAATCATGTTATCTAGTAGTTCAAATCGCTCCAAACACATTTAACACTCTAATTACCCTGCCATTGGTTATAAACACGTTTTGACTCAACGCTATCCTTAAAATCTGCCATGTAATTAATATCATATCATTCCCGCGAAAAAGTAATTGATATCTTACCAAATACCAATGTGCAACAGATATATCTTATCTAATATAACATATAACTAATATCCTATCTAATATAAACGTGCATTGCACGTACATTATTACTATTATACATCTATATCTATACTCTATACCAATATACCAATATAAAAAGATCCAAATGGGCATCCAAACCATCTTGATCGTCAAATCATGTTATCTAGCGGTTCAAATCGCTCCAATGTTAAGCACCAAACATATTTAACGCTATAATTACCCATCACTGTCATTGGTTATAAATACGTTTTGACTCAACGTTATCTATTGAAATCTGTCATGTAATTAATATCATACCATTCCTGCGAGAAAATAATTGATATCTTACCAAATATCAATGTGCAACAGATATATCTTATCTAATATAACATGCAACTAATATTCTATCTAATATAAACATATATTGCACGTACATTATTACTAGTCTATACCAATATAAAAAGACCCAAATGGGCAGATCCAACTGATCTCGGCTATCAAACTAAGTCAATCCAACGACCTAGACTGCTCCAATGGCGAGCGTTCAACGTGTTTAACGTGCAATTAATATCATACCAAATATTGCACTAATCATATAATTAACACACAAATAATACCTAATATCCGCGTGCAATTAATATATTGCCTAAATATTAACGTGCATTGCACGTGCGCATTTACTAGTGAATAGAAATTCCCCTCATCAAACGAGAGGTGCAAAGCTGGCACTATTTTTGGTATGAAATTAACTGCACGCTAAACGTGTTGGTCATTCGACATTGAAGCAGTATAAGTCGTTGGATTAACATGATTTGATGGCCGAGATTAATTGAATCTGCCTCTTTGGGTCTTTTTATATTGGTATAGATATAGATACAGAGTCAGACGACTAAGATCAGTACAACTACTAATTACTAGTAAATGCGCGCATGCAACACACGTTAATATTTAGGCAATATATTAATTACACGCGGTATGATATTATTTGTGTGTTAATCACATGATTAGTGCAATATTTGGTATGATATTAATTGCACGTTAAACACATCTAACGCTCGCCATTGGAGCAGTCTACGTCGTTGGATTGACTTAGTTCGATGGCCAAGATCAATTCGATCTGCCCATTTGAGTCTTTTTATATTGGTATAGATATAGATATAGATGGGTAGTCTGGTCGACTAAAATTTGCACTTATGGGTCTGAACAACTAACATCAGTACTCCCTCTGGTCCTTTTTACCACGCGTATTAGATTTCTTTGAAGTGTTTGAAGTTTGACCATGTTTGTACAAGAAATTATAACATTCACAGTATAAAATCAGTATCATTAGATCCATCACAGAACATATTTTCATATTATATTTATTTGGTATACTAAATATTGATAATTTTCAATATAAATTTGGTCAAAGTTTACGGAGTTTGACTTCTAAGAAATCTAATATGTAGAGTAAAAAGGACCAGAGGGGGTACTTACAGACTCAGACGACTAAGTCCGATGGTTATGGGTTTGGACGAGTAAGATCGATACTTGTGAACCCAGCTGACTAAGATCAGTACTTATGAGCCCGAACGAATAAGATCGATAGCAGTGAGTCCGAACAACTAAGATCGATAGCAGTGAGCCCGAACGAGTACGGTCCATAGTTGTGGGCCATCCTCTATAGGTAGTCCTGACACAACTACCGCTACCGGTCTTCCGGACCACAACAAGCACTATGGATCATCCGGACCCCACAACTAGCACCATGAGTCATCTGATCCTACTAGCAACACTATGGGTTGCATGATCCCACTGCTAGCACTATAGGTAGTCTGAACCCACAACTACTAATATGGGTAGTCTAGATGACTAAGATAGATACTTATGGGGCCGAATGACTAAGATAGATACTTGTGGGGCCGAACGACTAATATTAGTACTTATGGGCCCGGACGACCAAGAGCTCTTCGATGTATTTCTTGCTCAAAGTATCCCTAGTCCCACTGATAACGAGTAGGCCCACATAATTCGATTGGGGTCGTTGTTGACCCATACCACATAGTTCCGGAAATTCCTATTTGACGCATTTTGCATCAAACTGTCGAGCGATATCATAGACAGGGCGAGCGAGCGAGCAATTGGGCCGGCCCATCTGTAGTAGGTAGAAGGTTTCAGTTTTAGGAATCTTCTAGAGGTTTCCTAGCGATTTTTATCGGTTTTGGGAACCCTCTAGAAGGTTCTTGGACCGGTCATTCTATTTTCCTTTTTTCTTTTCTATTTTTCTCTTTTTTTCTATCTTTTCCCTTTTTCTGTTCCTGTTTTCTTTTCTTTTTCGTTTCTCTTTTTTCCTTTTCCTATTTTTTGTTAGACATTTTCAAATATTTGTTTCAAATTTTAAAAATGTTCACGTGTTCAAAATTTTGTTCACAATTTTTAAAAAATGTCCATGTTCCGAAAAATGTCCAGGAATTTCAAAAAATATCCTTGATTTCTAAAAAAAATCACAATTTCAGAAATTGTTCATGTTTTAAAAATTGTTCTTGTTTTCAAAATTTTGTTCATGATTTCCAAATATGTTTGTGTTTGAAAAAATGTTCTTGATTTTTAATTTTGTTCATAATTTCAGAGATTGTTCATGTTTCAAAAAAAATTCTTGTTTTCAAATTTTTGTTCATGTTTTCAAATTATGATCGTGTTTGAAAAAATGTTCAGGGATTTCAAAAAATTTCTCATTTTCAAAATTTGTTCATGATTTCATAAAGCAATTTGTATTGAAAATATGTTCACCAATTTCAGAATAAATTATTGATTTCAAAATTTAAGAAAAATATTGCTGTTTAAGAAAAGTTTTAGGAATTGCAAAAAATGTTCCTGTTTTCAACATTTTCTTCGCAATTTCAAAAAAATCCCCATGTTTTAAAATTACAGTTTGAAATTTTTTAAAAAATGTTCTTTTTTTGCAAACATTGTTCAGAAATTTTCAAATTTGACAAAATTGTAAATTTTGCTCCTGTAATTCAAAAGCTATTTTAGAAGTTCAAATTTTGTGCACATTTCCAAAATTTTGTTTGTGTTTTTTAAAATATGTTCGTCACATTTGAATTATACATACGCTACAGCACTAGAGTGAATATCACGTTAGAGTTAAAATGAGTTTGCACTAGTATCTTTCACCATCAGGCATATGGTGTAGTGGCTGGCAGCACGGGTTTGTTAGAGCGACATCGTGAGTTCGATCCTACCAAATAGCACCCGCGGTTCTTGTGCGTCTAGCCGACAGTTTGCCGCAGTTAGCGCCGTATAGGAGCTCCCCATAGTTCCAGCAACTACGAAAGCAGTTTCAATATTGCCCATATTTGTGGGCCCAGAAGAATAAGATCGATACTTATGCACCCGAACGACTAAGATTGATAGCAGTTATTAGTGAGTCCAAACTAGTAAGATCGATAGTAGTTGTGGATCATCCATAGTCTTCCAGACCCAAAAGTAGTACCATTGGTCATCCAATCCTACTAAACTACTAATACAGTTAGTGTGGACAACTAAGATTGATACTAATGGGACTGAACGACTAAGATAAGTACTTACGATCCCAAACGACTAAATCAATAGTACAAACATGTCATCCATACCCTATCCAACACTATAGGTCATTCGGACCCACAACTAGCACAATCAATCATCGGATCCTACTACTACCATGCACTAGAGCAGTTCCTTCGAAATCAATTCGTGCCTTGCCCTTGCCGATATCTTTGACAATCCGAAGAGCGTCGCAGACAGGCAGAATGAAAGCTTTCTACGCATTTGGACGGAAGAACTTATTCTCAATGATTTGTTCGATTTCATACTATACCCATGGTGCATACGGCTTCAAAGCTTGAGGGGTATCAACCGGGTGTGCCAAATTTTGAATGAAAAGTTTGAGAAAATCAAACCGAAGCCCGACGGAAATAGCTTGAAGAGCATTTGCCACAATCCTGCCAATGGATTCAGGCATGTTGGTGGGTGTGACAGAGTTGCATAGAATGTGGAAAGTGACTTTGAAATGCAATCGGTGTTCACGAGATTCATGAAATTCAAAGCGAGGGAAATTTAGCATCGTAGTAAATTGTTCAGCTGTGTAGGTGATCTTTTTGTTCTCGATCATCCATTCGAGAACCCAAGTGTTGCAATCATCCAAGTTTCTTGAGATGTATAGAGTGGCATAAAACTGCAAGATAACTTCTCGGTTCCATCCATAGTTGAAATGAACTCAAATAGGTGTGTCCAGCAAGGATGATTGCGACAAACTAAAAAGCAAAACAAGTAAAGACTCATATAATACAAGACGCTCCAAGAAAAACTCATGATATGTGACGAATAAAAATATAGGTTCAAGTAAAATTACTAATGGTTGTTAGAAAAAAGAGGGGATGCCTTCCGGGGCATCCCCAAGCTTAGTTGCTTGGTTATCCTTGAATATTATCTTGGGGTGCCATGGGCATCCCAAAGCTTAGTCTCTTTTCACTCCTTATTCCTTCATCTATCATGATCTCACCCAAAACTTGAAAACGTCAATCACACAAAACTTAACAAAACCTTCGTGAGATCCGTTAGTATAATAAAGCAAATCACCACTTTAAGTACTGTTGAAAACCCATTCATATTTTATTATTGCATTATACCTACTATATTCTAACTTTACCGTGGCTTACACCTCCCAATACAATCCATAAATTCATCAAAATAAGCACACAATGCAACAAAAACAGAATCTATCAAAAACAGAACAATCTGTAGTAATCTGAACTCTAACCATAATTATGTAACTCTAAAAATTCTGAAAATTAGGACAACGTAGTAAATTTGTATATAAATATTGTGTAAAACATTCAAAATTTTATCTAGCTTAAGTGATTTTTAACAATTCTTCTATTGGGCACAAAAGTTTCTGTTTTTCAACAAGACCAAATCAATTATCACCCAACATGATTCCAAAGGCTCTACTTGGCACAAACACTAATTAAAACATAAAAACACAATCACAACTGTAGCATAATTGTGCAAACACTCAAGAACAGAAAGAAAAGGCAAAAATAAATTTTATTCATTGGGTTTCCTCCCAACAAGCGCTATCATTTTATGCCCCTGGCTAGGCATAATGCATAGATTCAAGTATTGTCATCTTTGGTTTTTGCCCCATAGGTTGCCCTCATGATTGATTCATATGGTGGCTTAATTCTTGTTCTAGGGAAGTGTTCCATACCCTTTCTTAGTGGAAATTGAAATTTAATATTTCCTTCTTTCATATTAATCACAACACCTATAGTTCGTAAAAATGGTCTACCAAGTATGATGGGACAAGACGGATTGCAATCAATATAAAGAACAATAAAATCTATGGGAACATAGTTCCTATTTGCAAGAGTAAGAACATCATTAATTCTTACCAAGGGCTTTTTAATAGTAGAATCCGCCAAGTGCAAATTTAGAGAACATTCTTCAATATTGGTAATACCAAGCACATCACATAGAGATTTCGGAATTGTGGAAACACTAGCACCCAAAACACATAAAGCAAAGCACTCATAATTTTTAAATCTTGACTTTAATGGTAGGCTCCCACTCATCATATAATTTTCTAGGAATTGAAATCTCTAATTCCATTTTTTCTTCTAAAGCTTTCATCATCGCTTCTACAATATGTTTAGTAAAAGCTTTATTTTGTTCATAGGCATTGTGTGAATTTATCATGGATTGCAACAAAGAAATACATTCAATCAAAGGGCAACTATCATAATTAAAGTCTTTGTAATCCAATAGAGTGGGCACATCACTAGTCAAAGTTTTGACCTCTCCAAACCCACTTTTATCAATTTTTTCAACAAGATTTTCACCCTTTGAATTATGAGGACGCCTTCTAGCACTACAAAAAAAAGACACATCCGTGACATCTTGGGCCGAACAAAAAAAATTTCTGTCATACATATGACACTTCTGTGACAATAATTGTGACAAAACCCGGTATCATCATAGATGTGGTGGGCTCCTACTTCTATGACAAAAATATCATGACAGAAAATGGGTTTTTCGTCCTGGGCAGGCCGGAGACGCAGGTGCATGACATTCTTTGGGCCGTCCATGACGGAAAAAACCGTGGTAGAAGCGAGGTGGAGGAAAATTTCAGGGAGTTCCCGGTTACGGTGGGAGGTCGGGGGCCGAGCGATGCGCGTTTCTCTCGTACACGTACGTGCGTGTGTTCGAGGAGTTCGCTCTAACTGAACCCGAGCGAGGCGTTGGGCTCTAACTGAATCCGAGCGATTGCACTGCAGGCTACGCGTTACTGAACCCGAGCGATCGATCGATGGCTATTAACTGAACCCGATCGAGCGATTCCTTCGCTACTGCTGCTAACTGAAGCCGATCGATGGGATGAACAGTGAGAGTTGCGGGGGGGTTTGGATAAACAGTGAGCGGTGGCGTTGCCTCTGGATGAACAGGACCCCGTGGTGTGGTGGAGGGCTGGATGAACAGTAGACAGTGGAGGGGTGCCCATGGAGGGGTGGATGAACAGGACCCCGTGGTGTGGAGGGCTGGATGAACAGTAGACGGTGGAGGGGTGCCCGTGGAGGGGTGGTTGAACAGGACCCCGTGGTGTGGAGGGCTAGACGAACAGTAGACGGTGGAGGGGTGGTTGAACAGTAGCCGATGGAGTAGCGCGCGGTGGAGGCTGGATGAACAGGAGCCTGTGGAGGCTGGATGAATAGGAGCCCGTGGAGGCTGGAGGAGGTCGACGGTGAAGATGAACAGTATCCCGTGGAGTCCCATTTTGGGGTACGCCACACCCCTCCTGATGAACAGGACCCCCGTTTCGACCGTAGCGCTCCAACACAAGTCCGTTTCCTCCGTTTTGCGGTACGCCACACCCCTCCCGATCAACAGGACCCCCGTTTCGACCGTAGGAGGTCCGCTTCCTCCGTTTTGCGGTATGCCAGACCCCTCCCGATCAACAGGATCCCGTTTTGAACGTGGCCGGTCGAACACAAGGCCGTTTCCTCCGTTCTGCGGTACGCCAGGCCTCGTTTCCATCGCCTGTTCCGTCCAAGCCTTCCCGATGAACACGACGCATTCCGTTGCCTCCCCATGAACACGACGCATTCCGTTGCCTCCCCATGAACATGACGACGACGCTGTTTCTCCATTCCGACCAAGCCATGTACACGAGCCCTGGCCGTACGTATGCGTGAGTAGGCATTCGAGACCCCACCCGTATGTACACATACATGGCCGTATTTTCTTTCTTGCACCCTGGCCGATGTACGTACGTGTACATGCTACGTGCGCGCCTCTACTACGACACGTGCGCGCCTCTACTATGACACGTGCGCGCCTCTACATCGACCAATATGTACGTACACGTTCGCGACCAGAATGACAACGCTACGTACGCTTCTACCAGGTGGGTCCCGACTGTCAGGCACTTCCTTGCCTGCGAAGATGTAGCTGGTCGGTCCCAGCAGTCAGGGGGCGAATCGTTTTTTTGCCCGTACGCACTTCCTTGCGTGCGAAGATGTAGCTGGTGGGTCCCAGCAGTCAGGGGGAAACGTTTTTTCAAGAAATACGGTGGCCCGTCCGGTGGGTCCCGCTGTCAGGTGGAGGAATAATTATTTTGCACGTAATAAGGAGGCACTTCCTTGCTGCGGCCATGGACCCAGCTGTCAGCCTCTCCACGTATAGTCCACGTCCGATGGAAGCCGTTCCTTGACCACGTTAACCACGCCGCGCCAAGAGCACCAGGGCGGTGGACAACAGCGAGGCCTAGGAAGGGGATGCCGCGGAGCCAGGGAAGACGCGGCAGTGGATGCCCACGCGTAGAGGAGTACGAGGGTTCACTGGTTCACTGCGGTGTGAGGCTGCCATCGCCGCAGAATAACATGGGGTGTGGGTGAGTAGAGGGATGGTCTGGCCAGCGGTGGGAGTAGTAGGGGCGGTGAGGCCTCCGCCGCATCGCAGCCGGCCACGGGAGGCAGGAGCACGAGGCACGACCGGCGCTGGTTTGGGCGGCTGGAGCAAGAAGACCAGAGGTTGAAGAAGCACTACGGCCGTTGGATGGACATCGTACGGTCACTGGAGCTAGAATCGTGCATATTGACTAAGTTGACAAAGCCCTCCGTCCCCGTCAACTTAGTAGGCCCACAAGTCAGCCTCCCACCAAGGTGGGTCCCAGCTAGCAAGGGGGTATTCATTTTTTTGAGTTTAATAAGGAGGCACTTCCTTGCGTGCGAAGATATAGCTGGTGGGTCCGAGCTGTCAGCGGCGGTAACGTTTTTTTCGCAAAATACAGAGGCCCTTTCGGTGGGTCCCTGATGTCAGGTGGAGGAATCATTATTTTGCGCGTAATAAGGAGGCATTTCCTTGCGTGCGGCCGTGGACCTAGTTGTCGGCCTCTCCACGTAAAGTCCACTTCAGATGCATGTCGGTCGTTGACCACGTTGACCAGGCCGCACCAAGAGCACCAGGGCGGTGGACGACGGCGAGGCCTAGGAAGGGAATGACACGGAGGCAGGGAAGACTCGACAGTTGTTTCCCACGCGGAGGGGAGTACGACTGTACAAGGGTTTACTAGTTCGTCTGCCGTCGCCGGAGAATAACAGCAGGTGTGGGTGAGTAGAGGGATGGCTAGGCCAGCGATGGGAGTATGGTGGGGCGGTGAGGCCTGCGCGGCAGCACAGCCGGCCATGGGGAGGAGGGAGCAGGCAGTCCCGCCGGCACTTGTTTGAGCGGCTGGAGCAGGAAGAGCAGAGATTGAAGAAGCACGACGGCCGTTCGATGGCCATCCAACAGTCACTGCTTGTGCGTCAACCTTTTTTTAGGAAAACCTCAAATCTGTGAAAAATAGCATACAACCCGTCTGCCATTATTTCTAATAATTTACAATGCATTTGCTAATTCTTAAGGTTTTTTTGGAGCCCATATTCTTTTTTTAGCATTACAGCCCATATTGTGGCCATAGTTAAAAAATTAACGAAATTTTGCATATTTCGGTGCGGTCCGAACTGTTTTTAATCCCGAAATTTCGACTCACATTCAAACTGATTTTGAAAATAAATGTATGTCAATATAAAATCCAACAAATTCTCCATGCATAAAAATTAATGTAATTTAAAATCTCGAAATGAAAAAAAGATATTTTAAACTAATTGCCGGTTTGATGTGTTTTAAAAATGTACAGCCCATCTCTCATTACCGATGGGCCATTTTCTGGGCCAGCCGAATGAAGCTCTCCTAGTCTTGAAAGATTTGCAGCCCAACAGGCCTAACAAAGCGACTTACTTGGCAAATCACAAAAAAACTGGGCTGTGGCCGTGGACCCAGCTGTCAGCCTCTCCACGTACAGTACTCTTCCGATGGAAGTCGGTCGTTGACCACATTGACCACGCCGCGCCGAGAGCACCAAGGCGGTGGACGATGGCGAGGCCTAGGAAGGGGACGACGCGGAGCCGGGGAAGACGCGGCAGTGGATGCCCACGCGGAGAGGAGTACGAGGGTTCACTGGTTCAGCTGTGGCGTGAGGCTGCCGTCGCCACAGAATAACAGGGGGTGTGGGTGAGTAGAGGGATAGTATGGGCCAGCGGTGGGAGTAGTAGGGGGCGGTGAGGACTCCGCGGCATCACAGCCGGCCACGAGAGGCAGGAGCACGCGACACGACCGGCACAGCTTTGGGCGGCTGGAGCAAGAAGACCAGAGGTTGAAGAAGCACTACGGCCGTTGGATGGACATCGTACGGTCACTGGAGCTAGAATCGTTCATATTGACTAAGTTGACAAAGCCCTCCATCCTCGTCAACTTAGTAGGCCCACAAGTCAGCCTCCCACCAGGTTGGGTCCCAGCTAGCAGGGGGAGTATTCATTTTTCTGTGCGTAATAAGCAGGCACTTCCGGTGGGTCTGAGCTGACAGCGGGGGGGGGAATGTTTTTTTCGCGAAATACGGTGGTCCGTCCGGTGGGTCCCAGCAGTCAGGGGCAAACGTTTTTTTCGCGAAATACGGTGGCCCGTCCGGTGGGTCCCAGCAGTCAGGGGGGAAACGTTTTTTCCGCGAAATACTGGTGGCCCGTCCGGTGGGACCCTGCTGTCAGGTGGAGGAATAATTATTTTGCGCGTAATAAGGAGGCACTTCCTTGCGGCTGCCGTGGACCCAGTTGTCAGCCTCTCCACGTACAATACTCTTCCGCTGTGCCCCGTTGTCGTGATGGGCTGGGCCTGTTAAAAACAAAACAACCCTGGGCAATCTACAGCCAAGTTGAAACTTGCTCGACCTGAAAAAACAATATACGTGCTCAATAAACGAGAGAATTCTGCAAGTACAGACTGATAACTGGGATGCAGCACGGATATTGTTTTTTTATCGTGGTAATAAGTGCATGCACTTGTTTCAAAAAAATTGGAGAACTGAGAATTCGAACGGCGGGTGCTTATGCTACTCATCAAATAAAAATCAGGTGCCTGAAAATTCGTTTCGAAACAAATGATTCAGCTTTATATCCACGTCGACCCTCGGCATGATGGTTGGAAGCAAATGCAAGTTCATACCAAAAGATCGTTAACAACAATACCAACTTGTGGACGACAAGGTAGTACAACTACCAATACCAAACTAACTTATAATCTTTTTACTCCTGGCCCTAGTGTTCGTCTGGTAGAAAATCTTGCAGAGGACCAGCTCCCGCTCCTTCTCTTGCTCCAGGTCCCCGAGGTGGTACTGGTGCATCACCCAGTTGGTCCTCTGCTGGTCTAAGTTCTTGTTGGTGTGCAACACCAGAACCTTTTTTGCTGCCCGTCTGCCGGCCGTTGACCATCACTGGCAAGGTATTGCCGGTCTTGTGCCACATCGCGTGCATGTGCACTCCGACTGTATCTTGCGACGCGTCCACGCGCCCCTTTTGAACGCCCTGGAATTGCGCTGGAAGAAATGCTTTCTTAGGCCACTCAGTGTGATACCTGCAGTATTGTGGAATATAGGTTTTAGTGTACCTAGTTGGCATTTTCATAACATCTTTGGCATGTTGCAGTCACTTGTTTCACTTTTTATTAATTGTCAAATTGTAATTGCTTCACCAGGTCTGCGTCTAAAAAGAAAAATAGAGCTATAAACAAATGAATATGTTTGTGCAAGTAGACGGCCGATCGGTGTCTTACCTGGAAGTTTCTCAGGTTGGGTGTAACATATGTCGTGCTCGCTGTCGATGGTTGGTATGAACAAATCGATGAGAGACTGAAATCTCGCGCTGTTAGCACTCACTTTGGCCTCAAGGTGCTCGATCAGCTCCTGATCCGTGGGATCGAACTTGACGCCAGGCGGCAGCACGGGCCAATCCTTCTTCGACTTGCATCGGTAACTCCAGTTATATGGTACTCAATGTATGATCAATCGACTGTTTTAATTGAATGATGAAAGATTTCGACAGATAAGTGGTACTCCAAATCAGAAGTCCAGAATACCCGAACACGCCGCCGGGATTCTTGTGTCACCTCACGCGCAGCGTGTTGTCACGTCAATTCAATGTGTGGACATGATGAATAATTTGACCGACGTATACTAGTACTGCTACTGTACTACTTACTAGTCGTATTTAGTGTCACGATTTATACATAGGTTTAACTAACAAGTACGCACTTGAAGCCTAACTGATATATATGGCTTCTGCACAGCATCTCCATCATCATTATCAGTACATCCTACATAGGTGAGTTAGGATGCACTTGATCCCAGGAAGGTATCTATCCTTCAAACCAGAGGAGTGCTTCAAACTAACAACAGTACATAATATCCAACAAAAGAGGGTCGTGCTACAGCAGGAGAATACATGGCTCAGTCTAGATATCAGCACGAATCAAGTTGTGCATATTTGCTGTTGGCATGAACCACATCGCCGCATGTCGGGTTTGCAAAAGCCATCCATCGCATGGAAGCTTGATGCCTTTCACACACTGAAGATTATCTGGCAACAAGCTGTGTCGACGAATCTCTGGATATGGTGATTCATGAAACCCATGGTATGATGTGTAAACATAGCCCCCCTCATGAATGGAAGTTGCATAGCACAGTAATCATCGCCGGTGATATGATCGATGATTGGTTGGGTGATCGGATAATTGAGCCCGAGGAACAAGGAGTGGTTGCCGAGGCTGTAAACCCGCCTCCAGTTGAATACGCCTGGCCCAACAGAGCTGGGATCTTTCTCGAACATGAAGCAGCCATAGCCATCAATGTCACAAACGACCCACGCATTGTACTGCATGTGGTTTGATGTAATGGCTTGGTCAATTTGGTACGTGCGAATGAGCATCAAATGACCGCCGTCATCTGAACGAGCGATAAACCACCACCCATCGGCTGGTATGATTCCAGGTCCTGGAATCATGAAGGCCAGTGCATTTGCGTCTGCTGCAACAATTCAAATTGGAGACCAAAAGGACAAATACAAAAAATCATGTTCAGAGTATGTGTGGAATTAAGATTATTATAACAGTGACACATATCATAGACAGAGAATTGCAATGTCGTGGTCATAATCATACCCCAAGTTAAAAAAAATAAGCCAATGGCTTTCATATTTGTCAGGACCCCGATTCTAAGTCACATCGATCTAGCCTGTAACACCTCATATCACTTTGCGGCCTCACGCACGGTATTCCCACGGATGTCGCCTTACCATGGCCCGGGACCGTTTGCGCCTTTTGGCTCACGTATATGATAGTGTCGCTAGCATCCATATGACACAGAACCCGGCCCGACATGACTAGTCGTCAACCCAAAGTGGCACTAACTTATGGGGACAGGCATACATGAATCAACATCGAGCATGTCGGTAAGCAGCGTGCGAATCCGGGCTGTAGCACAGGGCTAACAGGACTCCAGGAACCCGGGCTGTAGCAGGCTAGGCAGGACTCCGGATGTCACTGCGTGACATTTCCCCAAAGAGACAAACACAGGAACGAAGTGAATCACATGCCGGCCAATCAAGTGTTCCGGAGCAGTAGTGCTGGGCTAGCAGGACTCCGGTGAACCGGGCTGTAGCGGACTACTATGGCTCATGGAAGCACAAGACTACATTTCCCCATAAGAGAGGCTACCAAGGATGAACAACTAGGTTGTCGGATTCCACACATACCAAGCATTTCAATCATACACACAATATGCTCGATATGTGTAAATACAACATGGCATCACAACATAACTCTACGACTCAAGGTATTTATTCATTAGGCTCCGAGGAGCGAGATATTACAAACATTGGTCTCATGACCCAACATTCAGAGCATACAAGTCAAAGCACATGCGGAACCTTAACATGTCTGAGTACAGACATCTACAAATGAAAAAGGTTGAGAAGCCGGACTATCTACAAGATCCTGTCGAGGGCACAAGATCGTAGCTGAGGTATCAAGCTAAACGTCGAAGTCCACACGAAACTACTAGCGAAACTGACGTCTCTCTGCAAAACATAAAATAGGCAAACGTGAGTACAAATGTACCCAGCAAGACTTACATCAGAACTAACTACATATGCATCGGTATCAACAAAGGGGGTGGTGGAGTTTAACTGCAGCAAGCCAGCTTTGACTCAGTGGCTAACCTAAACTACGACTGCAAGTAACTCTTTTGAGGTGGCGCACACGAGTCCACAAATTCACCATATCAATACACCACTATGGATCCGCTCCCGTCTCCCTGCGAGAACGCCATCCATAGCACTCACACTTATCTTGCGTATTTTAGAGTATCCACTTTCACTTGTCTATGAACTATGCAAGGGGTCCAAGTTTCCATATCCGAGGAATCCGGCTATTCGAATAGATAGTGATAACCCTGCAGGGGTGTACTTCTTCACACACGCTCTCGCCACTTATCGCCCTGTACACGTCATGTACCTCGGCAACCTTCAAGCGGAAGCCGGGCGAGGGTGTCGGCCACGACCTGACTAACCACCCAAGTCTCTCGTCCAGGTTTATCGCCTATTCGGGTTCCATCCGCAAGGAGATCCGGCCGGGGTGTCGCTCACGGCCCCAAACGATGTGTGCAGGGTTCCCAAGCCCACCATCCGGGTGCCACTTGGTACACCGTGCCACCGTGCCTAGTCTGTCCCAAGCCCACCTGTACCGGGTGCCACTTGGTAGACTACTAACACTACCTACAAACACCAGAAACTAGTTGCAACTCCTGGACAGAGATCGAGTTGATTAATAAGCCGAGAGGGGCCGAGTTACCGGAACCCAATGTGTGGTAGTAACTGTTCATGGATCACAAACACAGAACTCAGTTCCTGAGAACGGCTGCAATGAGACAACCCACCATGTACTCCTACATGGCCTCTCACCGCTACCTTTACCAAATCATGTTCACACACTTAGCTCTCAATGGTAGGACATGTTCACCACGTTCCAATTCATTCCCAGTGAATCAGACCTAACTCAACTCTAAGCAGTAGCAGGCATGACAACAAGCATGAATGAGTAGGCACATCAGGGCTCAAACAACTCCTACTCATGCTAGTGGGTTTCATCTATTTACTGTGGCAATGACAGGTCATGCAGAGGAAAGGGGTTCAACTACTGCAGCATGTAACAGTTGAATCGTTGTTGTCCTAATGCAGTAAAAGAGAGCAAGAGCGAGAGAGTGGGATTGTATTGGAATGAACAAGGGGGTTTTGCTTGCCTGGCACTTCTGAAGATATCATTGGGTCTTCATCAGTGTCAACGATCACAGTGTCGGTACAACGTCTATTGAGAGGGGACAACCACCGGCAATAGAGAAGGAACACAATAAATGCAATGCACAACATGATGCATGATAATGACATGGCAATATGTTGTTGATTGAGCTAATGCAACTAGCAACACAATTAAATGAAGTTGGTTTGAACCCAAAGTTCAAATTCAAACTCCACATGTGGTTATTTAAATACCATTCATTTGATTTGTCCTAAAAAGTGGCCTTAAGTTGTTCTAACATGCATGAAAATGGTACAGATGGATAGATTGGATTTTTCTGATAATTTTTCATATATAATTTATTTAATTCTGAGCTACGGTTGATTTTATATGATTTTTTGAAGTTTGTAACAATTTCTGGAATTTTCTGAATAAGTTTAAATCCAGAAAATTCTTTACTGCGTCAGCATGATGTCAGCAGGTTAACAGACCCGGTCAGGTCAAACCTGACGCGTAGGTCCTGCATGTCGGTCTCATAGTGACTAAACCAGTTTAATTAGACATAAACTAATAAGTTAATTAGGGGTCGGGCCCCACATGTCATTGACCCATAGTGTCAATTAGGTTAGTGCTAATTAGTGGTTAGGCCTAATTAAGCTAGAGCCACATCAGCATCGCCGGATCTACGCCGGAGATGACCAAACCGACGGCGAGAGCTCCCCGGACTCGCGTTAGGGACGGCAGTTCATCGCGTTGCTGGCACCAGGGAGGTCCTCTCGCTCGTCCGCATTCAAAGGACCGGACGGGAGGCCGCGGGGTGGCCGAAAACGATGTCGGCGACGAGGTTTAGCGGCGGCCGAGCTCGGGCTCGAGCGGGTGCGGGGTTTCAACGCGAGCTAGAGCAAACGGCGCGGTGCGTTCGCTTCCCGGGGACGCCATGAGAATGTTGGTGGTGCTGGGGCGAGCGGGAGAGCGCAGGAGCATCGAGCTCGTCGGCCATGGCGGCGGCCGGAGTTCGGCCAAGGCGGGGCTATGGCCTAGAGGTCAAACGCGACCAGGGAAGAAGCGGGAAACGACTCGGGGGCTCACCGCGAGTCTGTTGTTGCTGCTGGCAAGGCAGGGGAGGCACGGGGTCCAGCGAATCGACGGCGCAGATCACCGGCACCCGAGGTCGAGGATGGCGGCGTTGGCCGGGAAGAAGGCCGTCCGGGCTTGCGTTCTTCTTCTTGGAGGCACGAGGCATCGCGGCGGAGTCGATGGGCATGTCGGCAGGGGGTGCGGTGGCCGGTGGCCACGGCTACGGCGATCGGCGGCGACGGCAACGCTCGGGTGTGCGCGTGAGAGAGAGAGAGACAGAGGGGAGGAGGAGCACGGGGAGAGTGAGGGAGTGGGCCAGGGAGCTGCGTCGCGTCTCGAGGGTGTGGGGGGGGAGGAGAGCTCGCCAGCGCGAAGTAGGAGCTGGCACAGCCGGCGTCGTGCTCTGGTTCGCCTCTGCCTACTAGCAGAGGTAGAAGACGGTCATGCCCCTGTGGGCTGGGCCTCTACAGTGCTGGGCTGGCCTCTCTGGTGGCTGCACAGGTGAGGCCAGGTAAGCTCTCCCTCTCTTCTGTTTTCTAATTTGTTTTTGTTTTCTAATTATTTGCCTCTGTTTTGAGCTTAGGAAAAATACCAAGGCATTTCCTAAAATCCTGAAAATATCCATGGACACTTGCTGAATTATTTCAGTGGCCCAATAATAGTTCCAACATTATTTGAACATTTAAATTATTTATAGTATTTAAATGCCCAAAGTCAAATACAATAAGATTTAATTCAGTGACCAAAATATTCCTACAAATGTTCATTATTTTTGGATCGGTGCAAAAGCCTTGCCAAACATATCAAATAGTTAATAAGAACATTTTGAGAAGCATTGAATGCAATTTTCTAGGGTTCTTTGCCCTTCTTGAATTATAATTTGAGGCTTCCAAATTTCCTCAATTCAAGTTTCGAAAATTTAAACATGATGCAAGCAAGATGCAAACACTAGGCAGCACCAGAAGCTAGGATGTGACACCTCGCCCCCACTAAACAAGAATCTCGTCCCGAGATTCAAGACGTGAGGTAAGAAGACGGAGGGGGCACGGAGCTGACACAGTCTTCATGATCCATTGCTTCATATTTGACCTTGACGTCTTTGCTTTCAAAATCTTCATTCAACTCGATGACGACAAAAAGAGATTCTACAGGAAACGATCTTCTTGAAGATCAAGCAATTCACGATCAACTCACGGGATGATACACAGTAACTCTCTCGAGTTGAGACACAAACATACATCAAGAGGGATGGAAGAAATAGATGGCGAAGGTTCACTAGGTAGGCAACAATTCCACACTTAAGAAGGTGGTGAACGGTTGTCAACGTAGCAAGGAGTTGAGTTGCCATGATTCCCTAACGAGACATGTTGGAGGAGGTGACTCGTAGAATTATTCCTTTAAGTGGCAAAAAGAATTACTTTTGATACAGAGATCATTGAAACTCTCTGTACCAGCCTAAGGAAATGCACAAACGATCGTTTGAAGGAGTTCGAAAGGATGGCATACCCAGACTAGAATGGAAGATGTGGACTACTTTGTTGAAGACAACGCAAGGGATGATTTTGCTTGCGCGTGCTCTCAAGAGCTTGAGCATTTCCATATTCAACATGTTTTACCAATATCCATGTCAAGGATCCTGGCAACACAACATACTACCATGATGAATAATGGTGGAGGATGCAGATACAAAGAAAGATAACACTTTCTCACGTTTCACCTTAGCGAGGCCAAGGGATCAAAATTTGGATGATCGACCGAGAGACATTTAGCACTCCGCTTCTAATGTTCTCCTTGATGTGCTAGCATAACCCAGTTATTGATATGGTTTGGTATCTAGCACATCAAGTAAATGGTCGGACTTCGGGAACACAAAAATCCATAAGGAACTACTATTGGAATAAATTCTACTAGATCCTTATGGGGAAGTGGCCAACTTCTTCGAACAAGATACTACAATAACAGGTCTTCCGGTTGGGTGTGTTGGCCACGTTATCCACTTTACCGGTTACCGAGAGACCAATATTATAGCTCTTGGGAAACGTCCCAACCATCACATCTGCCTGAGATTCAGATCTAGTTGGTGTCAGGATATTCCAGACTCATCGACTCTAGAAAGAAAAATGAAAGTTTGCAACACAAATCGATGAGATGACATTGCGAGATTCTTGGGAGATGAACTATGATAGCAAGCTCCAAAACATGAGCTGGTTCTGATACATACCTTTGAACATGCTGTCCAAGACAAGCATAACCACGTAGTAGTCTTATAATAAAACACTACCGAGTTCAGGTTGGGAACCATCATCGAGGATATCGTAGTCCTTACAAAAGTCATGATTCTTAAGAAGGAACTTCTTTGCCTCGAACAAATCAATCAGTGGCTTGGTGTGCTAGGGATACATACAGAATGAAGGTTGCAAGTCTCCAAACCACAGAATACTTCGCACATGTGCATGACTGACTTGGGACGATTCCAAAGGAAGCAAAACTAACTTTCTTGAATTCACGGCGGCAACTTTCACCAAATGCACGTGAATCAGAGGTAGTCACTTTTTTCATCCAAACATATGCTTCATGAACGAAACATGAAGATAATGCTTATAAAGTTTCCAATACTAGCTGGATGTTCAACACGAATCATGGAGAAGGTAGCAGTGTTGCTGATGGGCTCAACAACAATTCATCCAGGTTTCCATGGAGATGGAATTCCATAATTATGTGAACAAGTGATAGCATTGGTCAGACCCAAACGATATAATGGTGTATGCTTGAGGGATCCACCACGAGTAAGACAACATTATGAACATCGTTGGTTCTGATTTGATTTGATGATAGCCCATACTCAAATCAAGGTTTTGATACGACAATAGGTCCAACAACTGATCACAGGGACCAATCGATGAAGATATCATTTATCTTCAACACACGCAAATATATCCCTTGAGATGAACTAAGCTGGCAAGCTTTTACCTTCCAGCTCTCCAAGTTATTGTTTAGCTTAACCAACTAGCTCAGGAGTATCCAACAAAGATTCTTGGAGAAATGGTGGTTTACAAGAAACCAACTTGATCACGAGCTCAACATAACAGTCAGGGAACAACCTGGTGATACTTTCGAGAAGATATTCGGAAAATCATGAACCACCGATATGTTATTGATCTCAGGAGCAATCTTGCTTTTGAGGCAAGATAATGTGATCAAATAAGAAAGGAATTGACACAATTCTAACTCTTTGATCAAAGAGTGCACCAAAATATGGACTAGGTAGCACGATCAATCTTAGGATGATGATTCAATAACCAACATGCTAAGAATGAAATTATTGTCCATTAACTACCAAGCAACGAAGTTGCTAGGAGTATTGATTCCACACATCATGATTCACTTGTCGGCAATCTGGTTACAACAACACGGGACCTAGGAATGAATAATGATGGCGAGAAGTATCACTCCGTCAAGAATTCATAAGAGGTGGTGCAATTCTCATGACATTCTTGACATGAAGTTGGTAACACTTCAAGGTAGAACAGAGCAAAAGCTGGATTGGCATTTTGATCTGCGAAGTACAATTGCTTTGACCCAATCCTAGAAATGGACAAGGTACTGGAGTTTGTTTCTCCTGGTCATTCCGAAATAGAATAGCTTGACAGACCACAAGAATAATAGGCATCGACATCGAATGCACGCATACTCTTGACTATCAAATGATAGACGGGGGTCAGAATACAACTAAAGAGAACAACTCAAGGAACATATAACTTTTCTGAGTTGTGGATTCATGGGTTAGTATGTCAAACGAGTTCAACATATTTCTTCCGGATAACCCATGCAGAATGATAGAATTGGCAGAGTCACAATATGAATAGAGTACTCCTCAAGAGCACCCTGGTTGTGATCTTTTGGTTCAAAAGAACTTCTGCCATAAGCAGTTGATGGTATTTGGAAGAAGGAAATACCACGGACCTTGAGGACTATCGCAAAGGTTACTAATATCCTAAAGGAACTAGCAACACTATCAACAGGAAGTGAGTAGAGTGATTCTTGGGTCAAGAACACAGGAGTAGAATACCTACTAACTAATAACATCATGGCATGCTTTCGAGAATGATGGCCAGAATCATTACACTGGGGATACAAAAGCATTGCTAAATTACTGAGTGGTTCTCGAGGACACCTAGGGTCATAATACTAACTCCAACATACATGTCAAGGCAACGGAGTACCTCAACACACCGATTAGTGTGCTTAATCTGGCCCAAAAATACAACGGGAACATGGAGGAAAGATTTGCAAGTGCATCAGACTATTTAGAAACCTGGGATGACTTGGACAGCATAACGGCTGTAAATGCTCAAAAAGATTTGAGACATCCTACAAAATGGTGGCATAACCACTCAACATCACAATATCAAGGTTCTAAGGCGAGCTATGAACATATGGAAGTAGTAGGAACTGAACTGAGGCTTGAATCCATCAATCTTATAAGTCTACGAATTAGTAACACGTGATCCTGATAGAAAGATGAGAAGTCTAGTTCTTAACCCCGTAGAAAAGATAAGGTTGACTCAGATCAGAAGACATAAGGTAAAAGGAGTAAAAAGAGCCTTACGTTCCCTTCCACAATCAATTCCCTTGTATAACTAAAGCATTTCTAGACACAACTTCGACTAGTCTGGCAAGGTAATCCTATAGGCAGTCAGGCTCTGATACCAAAGCTGCCAGGACCCCGATTCTAAGTCACATCGATCTAGCCTGTAACAACTCATATCACTTTGCGGCCTCACGCACGGTATTCCCACTGGTGTCGCCTTACCATGGCCCGGGACCGTTTGCGCCTTTTGGCTCACGTATATGATAGTGTCGCTAGCATCCATATGACATAGAACCCGGGCCGACATGACTAGTCGTCAACCCAAAGTGGCACTAACTTACGGGGACAGGCATACATGAATCAACATCGAGCATGTCGGTCAGCAGCGTGTGAATCCGGGCTGTAGCACTGGGCTAACAGGACTCCGGGAACCCGGGCTATAGCAGGCTAGGCAGGACTCCGGATGTCACCGCGTGACATTTCCCGAAAGGGACAGACATAGGAACAAAGTGAATCACATGCCGGCCAGTTAAGTGTTCCGGAGCAGTAGTGCTGGGCTAGCAGGACTCTGGTGAACTGGGCTGTAGCGGACTACTATGGCTCATGGAAGCACAAGACTACATTTCCCCATAAGAGAGGCTACCAAGGATGAACAACTAGGTTGTCAGATTCCACACATACCAAGCATTTAAATCATACACACAATATGCTCGATATGTGTAAATACAACATGGCATCACAACATAACTCTACGACTCAAGGTATTTATTCATTAGGATTCGAGGAGCGAGATATTACAAACATTGGTCTCATGACCCAACATTCAGATCATACAAGTCAAAGCACACGCGGAAGCTTAACATGTCTGAGTACAGACATCTACAAATGAAAAAGCTGAGAAGCCGGACTATCTACAAGATCCTGTCGAGGGCACAAGATCGTAGTTGAGGTATCAAGCTAAATGTCGAAGTCCACACGAAACTACTAGCGAGACTGACGTCTCTCTGCAAAACATAAAATAGGCAAACGTGAGTACAAATGTACCCAGCAAGACTTACATCAGAACTAACTACATATGCATCGGTATCAACAAAGGGGGTGGTGGAGTTTAACTGCAGCAAGCCAGCTTTGACTCAGTGGCTAACCTAAACTACGACTGCAAGTAACTCTTTTGAGGTGGCGCACACGAGTCCACAAATTCACCATACCAATACACCACTATGGATCCACTCCCGTCTCCCTGCGAGAACGCCATCCATAGCACTCACACTTATCTTGCGTATTTTAGAGTATCCACTTTCACTTGTCTATGAACTATGCAAGGGGTCCAAGTTTCCATATCCGAGGAATCCGGCTATTCGAATAGATAGTGATAATCCGGCTTCTTCACACACGCTCTCACCACTTATCGCCCTATACACGTCATGTACCTCGGCAACCTTCAAGCGGAAGCCGGGCGAGGGTGTTGGCCACGACCTGACTAACCACCCAAGTCTCTCATCCAGGTTTATCACCTATTCGGGTTCCATCCGCAAGGAGATCCGGCCGAGGTGTCGCTCACGTCCCCAAACGATGTGTGCAGGGTTCCCAAGCCCACCATCCGGGTGCCACTTGGTACACCGTGCCACTGTGCCTAGTCTGTCCCAAGCCCACCTGTACCGGGTGCCACTTGGTAGACTACTAACACTACCTACAAACACCAGAAACTAGTTGCAACTCCTGGACAGAGATCGAGTTGATTAATAAGCCAAGAGGGGCCGAGTTACCGGAACCCAATGTGTGGTAGTAACTGTTCATGGATCACAAACACAGAACTCAGTTCCTGAGAACGGCTGCAATGAGACAACCCACCATGTACTCCTACATGGCATCTTGAAAGCACAAGTGCTCCCTAGGTGGTTTTGATAATTGATGACAACATATCTCTTTTTGGACTAACATTTCTATCTAGCATGTTTTAGATAAGTTCAACAATGGAGTGGCATGGACTAAAGGTTGTGGGAACTCCTTCAAGATGCTAAGGGCAAAGGATTGGCTAAAGCTTCAAGCTCAAGACTCTTCATTTTACATTTTAGTGATCCAAGATCACATTGAGTCCATAGGAAAAGCCAATACTATCAAGGAGGGATGAGGTGTTGCTTAATGAGCCTCTTGCTTCATGTGCTTAATGATATGCTCCAAAATCCTCAGCTACTTTCCCACTTCCACATATGACCTAAACCCAAAGCCAAACTCGGACCTACCGATTATTCCTATCCGGCGCCACCGAGTTTCACCTGTCATAGCCACTGCCAGAAACCCTAATCAGTTCGATCTCACCGATGGGATCTCGGTCTCACCGAGATGGGCTTGCAAACTCTCTGTTACCTATTGTAATATTTTCGGTCCCACCGAGATATGCAATCGGCCCCACCGAGTTTGCTTGGCCAACTCTCTGTTTCACTTATTACCCAAATCGGTCCCACCGAGTTTGAGTAATCGGTCAAATCGAGTTTTGGATTTACCCTAACCCTAGCACATCGGTCCCACCGAGTTAATCCAGTCGGTCCCACCGAAAATCTCTAACGGTCACTAGGTTTCCTATTCCGGTCTGATCGAGTTTGTTGATTCGGTCCCACCGAGATTGGTAAATCGTGTGTAATGGTTGGATTTTGTGTGGAGGCTATATATACCCCTCCACCTCCTCTTCATTCATGGAGAGAGCCATCAGACTAAGCCTACACCTCCAGCATCCTATTTCTGAGAGAGAACTACCTACTCATGTGTTGAGGCCAAGATATTCCATTCCTACCATATGAATCTTGATCTCTAGCTTTCCCCAAGTTGCTTTCCACTCAAACCTTCTTTCCACCAGATCCAAATCCTATGAGAGAGAGTTGAGTGTTGGGGAGACTATCATTTGAAGCACAAGAGCAAGGAGTTCATTACCTACACACCATTTGTTACTTCTTGGAGAGTGGTGTCTCCTAGATTGGCTAGGTGTTACTTGGGAGCCTCCGACAAGATTGTGGAGTTGAACCAAGGAGTTTGTAAGGGCAAGGAGATCGCCTACTTCGTGAAGATCTACCGCTAGTGAGGCAAGTCCTTCGTGGGCGATGGACATGGTGGGATAGACAAGGTTGCTTCTTCGTGGACCCTTCGTGGGTGGTTGCTTCTTCGTGGATCCTTCGTGGGTGGAGCCCTCCGTGGACTCGCACAACCATTGCCCTTCGTGGGTGGAGCCCTCCGTGGACTCGCACAACCGTTACCCTTCGTGGGTTGAAGTCTCCATCAACGTGGATGTAGGATAGCACCACCTATCCGAACCACGGGAAAAACATCCGTGTCTCCAATTGCGTTTGAATTCTCCAAACCCTTCCCCTTACATTCTTGCAAGTTGCATGCTTTACATTCCGCTGCTCATATACTCTTTGCATGCTTGCTTGATATGTATTGTGTATGTTGAAATTGTGCCTAAAACTCCACTCAAACCAAAAAGGCCTAAAAATTGCAACTTTAGCACTAAGTGTCTAATCACCCCCCCTCTAGACACATCTACTTCTAGATCCTACAAGTGGTATCAGAGCTTTGGTCTCCATTGCCTTGGTTTAATC